>NW_027366711.1:0-67296 GCF_046119375.1 Phyllobates terribilis | reverse complement strand
CTAGAAACGGAAATCGCTTGCCTATCTAGTAACATTTCTAGGCTTGAATCTAAAAATGTAATGGTATCTTTAAACAAGGCTAAGCTTATGAAAGATATTAATGACCTTAAGATAGATGATGTTAAGAAAAGAGAGGTTTGGAAT
Organism: Phyllobates terribilis; assembly: GCF_046119375.1. Classification (NCBI taxonomy): domain Eukaryota; kingdom Metazoa; phylum Chordata; class Amphibia; order Anura; family Dendrobatidae; genus Phyllobates; species Phyllobates terribilis. The sequence continues at coordinate 67,152 of NW_027366711.1, read as the reverse complement.
GATGAACTAATTTCCACTGAGGTGGAAATGGAGAAGGAAGACTTCTCCTAAAGGTTTGTTTCTCATCTTGGACTTGGGTACATCACGCCTTCCTCAAGTCAAACTAAGGAATGCACTCATGGAGTGGGAATCGAGTATTCAACTCCTAAAGCATAGTATGACAACCGTGAAATTGGGTGGAATCACTGTAAACCTAAGAGGAAGAAAAAACCTCGCATCTGCGAGAAAAAACCTTCGTATGATAGACATGAGGCACATTCAATGTGACTTAAACAAGCACATAATGTGAAACCAAATCACATTAACTTCCAAGCTAGGAAGGACAACAAACCGATATGGCCCGGACAAAGCAAATATATTAACTTGATTGGTCATAGGCATTGTGGGAAGCTAGGGCACTATAAGTTCAGAAAAGTTCCTAAGCCTATGGTGGACTTGCATGCAAACACTGTTAAACCTAAAAATGTTATCCCTAAACCCAATAAGCCTATCTTACCTGGATTCATATGAAATAATGTTTTATATACAGGAAAAGTGAGAAAGAGTTTCTGATACATAAATAGTGCATGCTCAGGTCACATGACAGGGAAGAGGAACTGGTTCATCTCACAACAACAACACCCCGGAGGCTCAATCACTTTCAAAAATGAGAGAAGGAGAGGTTACATGTATAGGTAGGGTAAGCATTTCTGATAATGTCACTGTGGAAAATGTCAAACTGGTAAACAACCTCAAGTTTGTCCTTTTCAGCATAACCCATCTATGCCAAGGAGGCAAAAATGAGGTTTTCTTCACCATTAAAGGCTGCTTTGTTATGAATGCTAAGACAAGTAAAACAGTTCTTCAAGGTCTATGTGGCGGTAAGGTATATAGGGTAGATTCCTCATTCATCCATGAAAGGGAAGTGTGTGTCTCTTCCTTGAAGAAATAATCTGATATGTGGCACAAGAGGTTTGGCCATGCTATCCTAAGATTTCTATCTAAACTTCATGCAAAAGACCTGGTAGAAGGTCTACCAAAAATGTAAGAATAGAATGATCAGGTGTGCAGTGCATTAGAGCAAGGAAGGACTTCCTGTAAGTCAATAAAGAGGTGAGCACCTCTAAACCTCTCGATCTAATTCAGATGGATCTATCTGAACCCATGCTCACATTAAGCCATGGTGGAAACAAATATGTATCTTTTTTTTAATGGCTACTCCAGGTACAGATGGACCATCTTCTTTTCCTCGAAGGAGGATGTATTCTATGAGTTTGTTGGCTAAAGGATGCCTGTAGGGCTCCAACTGGAGTCTCTTGAAATGCATCCGTACTAATGATGGAATAGAGTTTGAGAACTCTCAATTCCATTCCCTCTGTATGACTAGCGGCATAAATCAGAACTTCTCATCCCCAAGTATTTCTTAGAAAAACGGTGCGGTGAAAGGTAAGAATAGGACACTGGAGGATATGACTCGAACACTATTATTTACAAGTGGCCTACCTAGGAAATTCTGGGTTGAATCTTTGCACGCCTCTTGCTACATTCTGAATAGGGCGTTTCTGAGGCCCTTGGTCGAGATAACTTCCTACGAGCTACTTAAAGGATGAAAACCCAATGTAAGTCATTTACGTGTCTTTGGCTGCATGTTTTTTATTCACATTAATGGGAAGGAAAACGTGGGAAAGTTTGATGCAAGTAGCGATATAGGAACCTTTGTGGTGTACTCCTCACAAAGTAACGAGTACAAGGTGTTCAACTAGAAAACCATAAAAGTTGAAGAAAGTGTTCATGTGAGATTTGAAGAACACAACATGATAGGCAATGAACTTTGCAATCCTAGTGCCCCTCTACTTACAGACAAAGAAACCTTTCCTATCTTGGAGACTACAAATTAACTGTTGAGAGGAGGAGATGATCCTTCTTCGTCCAATGCCCATCAAGCTGATGTCTTCACACCTGATGTCAATAATGTAGATCAAATCTCTAAATCACAGACTCCACCGGGTAGATGTGAGGGAACCTTCCCATCAAGGGGAACAAAATGTAGTTGGTCCCTCTCAGCAACATCCTGCTGACACAGATGGATCCCTTGGACCTCGAGCTCACGCTCCTCCATCTTGGATGAATGACTATGAATGCTACACTGCATCTGGGCAAGAAGAGAAAACAAGCCCATGCCACAAGGTAAGTATTGAGGTATGTATCCCTGAGAAAAACTCCTATGCGTTCACTTCTTTTCTATCTTTGATAGAACCCAAAATTTAGGTGATTCTTTAAAAGTCCTTGAATGGGTGAAAGGGATACAAGAATAACTCCACCAATTTAAGAGTAATAAGGTTTGGCGACTTGTTCCTAGACCGGCAAATCGAATCGTGATTGGCATGAAATGAATCTTTAGGAAAAATTTAGATGACAAAGGACATGTGGCAAGAAAGAAAGCTAGGCTGAATTGATTATGACGATACCTTTGCTCTCGTCATCAAGTTAGAAGCTATTAGATTGTTAATCAAATACTTTGATTTTCATGTCTTTAAGGTACATCAAATGGACTTCAAGACTTATTTCCTCAATGGTGCTCTCAAGGAGGAAGTGTAAGTGGGACAAACTCGAGGGTTTGAAGACCCTTCTAATCCAAAAAATGTACTCATTTTAGACAAGGCATTGTATGGTTTTAAGAAGGTTCCTCGAGCCTGATATGATAGACTATCTCAGTTCCTTCTCTCTCACGGGTATGTGCATGGGAAAATAGATAAAACTCTCTTCCTTCTAAGGAAAGGGAAGCCCACTATGGTTGTGCAAGTATGCGTATACGATATCATATTTGGGTCTGTAAATGAGGCATTGGTCAACAGATTCACAAACCTCACGGAAGGTAAATTCAAAATGATAATAGTAGGTGAGTTAAATTTCTTTCTTGGATTACCGGTGGTTCAGACAGAGGAAGGAACCAAAGTGCATCAACATAAATATATCTAGAATGCATCAAGAAGTTTGGTAAGAATGATGCCAAACCCTTCTCTACCCATGTGTCTCCTAATGACTCTATAGGAAAGGATGATCATGAGAAGGACGTTCACCAAACACTATACAAGGGAATGGATCTTTATTATATTTAGTGACGAGTAGGCCATATATTATGTATAGTGTGTTTTTGTGTGTCAGGTTTCAAACAAATCCAAAAGAGTCACACATGAAGGCGGTGAAAAGGATCCTCAAATATCTTCGGGGGATGGGTGACCTATGCTTATGGTACCCACTAGGAGGAGATCACAAATTAATTGGCACACCAATGCATACTTTGCATGGAATAAAGTGGATAGGAAGTCTACCTCAAGAATGGCTCAATTCCTTGGGTCGTGTCTTGTTTCCTAGGGGGCAATGAATTAAACTTCTATAGTTCTCTCCGAATTTTTGGCAGAGTATATAACCACCACTTCTTTTCTCTCTCAACTTTTATGGATAAAACAAAAGCTAAGTGACTTTGCTATTCTCATTGGTTTTGTTCCCATAATTTGCGATAACACAAGTGCTATAAACATTTCTAATAATCTTTTGCAGCAATCTAGGACCAAGCATATAGTGTTTAGACATCACTTTCTTCGTGATTGTGTGGAAAAAGATATGGTTTCAATGGAATTCTGTCGCACATAGGATCAAATTGCATACATCTTCATCAATGCATTGAACATGGAACCGTTTGATAAACTACAAATGTAGCTTGCTATTATTTCTCTCAACTAATTGTTATATCCCTACAAATGTCTGTGATGACTCGTTAAAATTAGAAAATTTACATATTATAAGGTAGATCTTTAAGAGCTATACATTCCTTATCTTTCTTGAATATGATCTGGTGCCTTTGATGTCTACTCTATGATTGTTCTTCCGTGGTCATACTTGATTGTTTCTCTATATTATTTTCTTGAGAAATTGCAAAGGTATTTTTCATAGTCCAAAAGATTCCCAGTGATGATTTTTATCCCAGATTAAAAAGCACAAATGATGGAGGAAATCTACAACTTTTCCTAGACTCTTATAAAAGAATAGTCCTGAGCCCGTTTTCCATATATTAATTGGACTTGTTTTTTAATAATGATAAAGCACATTTAATGAAACTAATATATTATCTCGTGTCTAATGTTCTCTTTGTGAAACCACATTTGGTACCGACACCCCAAATGTTACACACATTCACTATCAGATTATTAGTGTGGGAGGTTGATATATTAACGTTCTAAATTTGAAAAGGAGGGTTTGTGTCAGATTTGTCTTCATACTGCTTTCTCTTTGTCATAATTGATCTTCAAAAACGAAAGGGATAAAAGGCACTTAGGAAGTTGTGTTGCCTAATCTAAAAGAAGTTGATTTAATTATGGCTTAGTGCATGCACACAAGACACGTTTCTGGAAGGAAATATTTTTAAAGAGGAAGTTGTTAGGATTTGGTTATTCGTTCAGTTGAGATTATAAGAGGTGGAAATTGAAACTGTTCACAAATCACCACTCACAAGGAAATAATCTCTTTATTCCCACTTTCCCATTTGCTTCCAAAAACCTCTGAAACCTTAACACTAACGTCCTCCTCCTCTCATGTGCAATTCAATGGATATTAGAGCCTAGAATAACTCCACCAAAGCGAATGGATATCAGAATGGACATCTTCAACCTGGTCATTCCCAAACACACCACCACCGCCAATGGAACCATCAAAACCACCGTTCCATAACATGAAGCCGTTGACCCCAACATGACGATTTCCATGTACAAACTTCTGCCAACGCATGTTATCATCCCTAACCAAAACACATCAACTACTTCCAAAATCCCTAACACAGACCTACCAAAGGAGGACCTCCAAACTGCTACTCCCAACCTCCCATCTCCAGGCCTCAGCGGCGACGCCATTGAGGCAGTGCTGAGGCGAGACTCACTACCTCCGATCACTGTAGAGATTGATTCCGACATTATGCGACCATGGCATCCTCCAAAACATCAGCCATATCAATATACTTTGCAGGAGAAGAGGAGTATGTGGCCAATAATGTGAAGGTCGAGAGGCCCCCTAGGAGAATGACAAAGGGAACGACGACCAAGGTTGAAAAGGTGAAGGTGGAAGATGAAGGTGTAACAATGTTGGAGGTGAGTCCTCGACCAATCATAAAGGAGCTTGTGGATACTATGAAGTTTCTGGAGGAGAACTGGTTGTCTGGTGTTCACGAAATGTTTAGATTTCAAGGATGGTGGAAACTTTTCGCAGAAAATGTAACTATTAATGCTTCTCAAATTTGTTGGTTCTATTTTTCTTTTGTTCTTGAAACAAATGCGGGTGGTATGGTTGCTACGTATCGCGTTGGGAAGTCTCCTCTGATGTTTACTAGTAGGGATTTGGGTGCAATTATTAGTGTGCCTCATGACGGTTTTGAAATGTATGCTAAAGGGGATTGACCCAAGGAAACTAGTATAGTGGTTGTACGTCGTGTTTCTGATGATTCGATAGCTTCATTGCCTGGGGCAGTTTCTGCAAACCTTACATCTATCACTTCCCGAATCACCCATACTTTGCTTCTTCCCCCCTCACGAATAGAATAAGAGTAAACTCCTTATCCAAGATGTCATTTTAATGGACAAGCTGCTCTATAACGAGAAGGTAAGCCTCCCTACGATTATGATGCGTCACATGGCACATGTGTTGGGTACAAAGTTGCATGGTCTTCCTTTCCCCTTCGTTATCAGGAAAATAATGCAGATTCATGAGGTGTATGAGGGTGAAAACAACAACCATGTGTATTCGAAGAATCTAGGGGAAGAGACTCTAAAGAACATGCAGTTTCACTTGAGTGATGATGGTTAGGGAAGGATACCTGAGGCAAGAGCTAAGGGAAAAGGAAAGATGGTGGATAGAGAGCCATCCAGAGAAAAAGACAAAATACAGAATTAGGTCTATGACGATGACACCCGTCTTGTAAAGATGTGTGAACTGGTGGTTTGCTTGAGGGAGAAGGTTATGAGACTCAACAGGAAAGTCTCCAGTATGAAAGAGGATGTATCTATGTTTCGGGCTTCTGTGCGAAACGCAAAATCTCATTCCGCCTAGACAAAGTATCTGGATCCGACTAATGCTTCTCGGTCAATAATCTGACCCACGCTTCATGTTTCCCTCCCGTAATTTCCCTCTTCTCTTTGAATTTTTTTTGCTGAACTTTTGCAATTTTTATTGTGATGTTGTTTAGGGAACTGTCTTGTGTGTTCCCTCTGGATTGTCCAGTATTAGTGCCTAGCTAGTTTTGGCACTTTTAAATATTATCTGAAATTTTTTCTTCAATGCTATGCTCAATAAGCTCTCGTCTTTAAAATACTTTATATGTTGCTTTTTTATGATGCCAAAAGGGAGAAAATCATATGGAGTTAACTTTTTGATGGGCGTGAAATGCTTGGTATCTAGGATGTATCTATTTAAGGTGGAACTATACCTTGTCTTGTATAACTTTTTCCATCTATTTCTCGATATAGGACTTGGTTTAAGTATAAAAAGTTAAGGGTGTTTTTCACCATCAAAAGAGGGAACTTGTTTGGGTTCCTTAACTTTTGATGGTAACAAACACTCATCTAAGATGTTTTCCTGAGTGAAGTATTGCATAGTGATCAAAGTTTCTATTTGAGGAAGGTTTTCTTATATGGAAACTTGCTATACGTGGAAGGATACTATATCGGAAAAGTGTAACAGAACAAGAAAGGAAGGACTGGAATGAGGAACACTTTCTAGGAATGACTCGAAGTATGAGAATCGGTCAAGAAGATCTTCAAAGAGAGTCGGTTAAAAGAATCTTCGAAGAGCTGGTAAAAAACGTTAGACGATCTTGAAAAAGGAACAAATTGAAGATATTATTTTTGTTAGGAAGTTAACGAAAGATTTGGTTATAGATAGATCGTCTAGGTTCATTGAATTGATATATTTTGTTTATCTAAACTAATAATCATTTCTCACTATATATTATTAATGCAAGTAAACAAAATATATTACTCGACTATTAGAGTTTTAACATCACCAAGTGAATAAATAGTCCTTAACGATTAGAAACTTGTGTGCATTGCTTTTGAGATTATTCAGAGGCTTAGAAGAGTGAATTATACTATGTAAGGGTTGAGTTTCGGTAAGAGAGAGAGAAGTGATTCAGGTTAATACGGGCTCTCTGTTTGTATCAAACAAGAAATCAATAAAAAGAATTATTTGAAATCTTTTAGTGAAGAACTAAAAGATAATGGTTTTACTCAATACTAGTGTGTATTGAAATTTTCACCCTAAATACCGTGTTCATCTTTTAGTATCTATTTATTTTGCTTTATAGTTCCTAGAAAATCATTATTTTCTTCCCTTAGAAATTTAAACGATCCAAGAAGGATGATATTATATATGTTGTCATAACAAGTGGAAGCAAGTGAACACATTCAAAGGAATTAACATTGCTTGTCAAGTATTAGTGGAGAAGGAGAAGGAGTCGGTGCAAGGAAAGATCGAAAATTTAGGAGCAAGCATGAAGAAAAAGTTAAATATTAATTTGAAAGAATATATTTTAAAAATCAAAGAATATTGAAATTATCACGAGAATTTGAAAAGAAAGAATAAGGGTTTGTTCGTTGAAAGTACTTTTTAATCATAATGGTTTTTTTTCTTCTAAATAAGTAGTTTTCAAACATTGGGATTCGTGTCTAAAAAGTATTAGAAGAGTGTAGAAAATCTCATTATAATGACATTATAATGCAGTGTAGCCGAACACACTTTCCCAAAAAACTACATTATAATTTAAAATGTCATTATAAATGATGCAAGCGAACAAGACATAAGGAAACAATAAAATATTACGCGGACATAAGACTCGATGGTTGAAGATATGAAAAAGGAGCCTTTTGTATGTGGAAGCACATATATGGTTAGGAAATGTTTTTTTACAAGCCATACAAAGGTATAAATTGTAATGGAGTGGGCTTAAATCATCACAACGGATGATTTTAAAAAAGTCCCTACCTTGAGACGAGGGGTCAAAGGATGAAAGTAAATCACATGCTTCCCAATTATTGGAGTTTAAAGCTTGGATTACTTCCGAGAGAAACGGTCTTTTCCAAATTGATTTAGCAATGAAGTCAGCCACTTGATTTCTCTCTCTTTGAACATGATTGAACTTTACTGCATTCCAACTGGAGGTAATGGTATGAATGTCTTGAATAATTGCTGATATATCCCAAGGAACTTTTCATATCCTATTAAGAATGTTGATAACAATAAGATTGTCGCCTTCCACAATGACACATGAAGACCCTACGCCATAAGCTGCCTTAACTCCTGTCAGTGCAGCTAAGTCTTCAGCAAGATGAGCACTATTTACAAGAACAGAGAAAGAGTTAGCCTCTAAAATTTTCCCTTTAAAGTCTCTTAAAATATATCCTATATTTCCTTGATTATCTTTGAATGAACCATCAAAGTTAACCTTAATCCAATTTTTTAGGTAGCTTTGTCCATAGGCATGTATTTTTCCTAGTGGTAGATGGACGAGTCACAGAATTGTGTCTTTTACTTTTAATATTACGTAGATCACTATGAGTCCATAATTCAAATTGAGTAATTGAACTTACAATAATGTTTTGGATCCTATTATAATGAGTATTGCCATTATTTCTGAAGATAAAATTATTTCTAGTTTTCCATATGTTCCAGCATACGAAAAATACAAGAGAAACATTCTTATTTGACTTGATAAAATAGTTCATAGAGGAGAACAAATACCGAGAACTTTCAAATAAATATGAGCAGCATGTTTTATGTTAGAACCAATAAAAGGTATATAAAGTGAAGGGATATTCGAAGAACAAATGATTAGAAGACTCATTTTTCCTACCACAATGTGAGCACTGGTCAGGAACTCTATGGAAATATTTGTTAACTCGTTCCGTCATCGGAAGGCAATCAGAGCAAGCTTTCCACAATTTTTTTTATTTTTAGGGGTAACATCAAAATTCCAAAGGTTAAAATCAACATAATTATTATAATGACTTCTAGTAGTAAGAAAGGAAGATTGAGTTGAAAATTCTACAGAGTTCAAAGCAATCTAAATAACTTTATCTCTACCCATAGTATTAGGAATGTAGATAGTTAGGATTTTATGAATACGATTTTGAGGAGGAAATTAGCTAAGTTTCTAGGTATCCCAACAACAATCGTTAGTCCAAAGGAGTTGAGGGTAGTGTTAGGGTTATCATTTCTTCAGAATGGTGTAATATGTACTCCAATAAGCAAGTTGTATAACCAGAATTTAATAGTTGAGCCATCACCGATTTGCCTAGCAATGTTTTGTCTAAATTTTTCCCTAATAGAGAGCAAACGGTTAAATTTCCATGAATAGGATTTATTTCTTTCGTATCTGTATTATTGAGGTATTTGTCATAAATTATAGAAGTACAAAGGGAATTATGATTAGTAAGAATTTTCCAAAGAAGTTTCATTTGGAGTGCCTGATTATTTTCGGCAGAAAGCCTGAGACCAACTTCCCCGTCAGTAAGAGGCTGAAAGTTATTGTTGGTTTTATTCCAAAAGAACTTTTTGTGAATTTAATCTATTTGGAGGCAGATGCCTTTTGGAAGAAGAAAACATTGCATCACGTGACTAAGTTTGCATGAGAGATTGCTCTAAATTAATTGGATTCTCCTTGCCTGAGAGATTGAATTTGCTTTCCATTTAGTGAGTTGGTTTTTCAAATTATTTATATAATCTTGAAATATTGCATTACACAATTTACCATTAACTATCAGAATGCCCAAATATTTCTCTAACTTAGTTGTAATAGGAACATTAAAGATACTGGCAAAGTGTTGTTGAAAATTAGAGGGTAAACCTTTAGAGAACAGAATATAACTTTTTCCAAAGTTGATATTCAAGCCCCTTTGGCTAGAGAATTTTTTAAAATTGCTTAATGAATTCGACATTCTCAATTTTAGCATCGCAGAAATAAAAGTGTCATCAACAAAGCTTAGAAAAGGACTGATGCTTCCATTTTGGACCAGACATATACCATTAGTGCGTGAAGGTAAAGACGCAAATTGTGTCATAGATCGGGCAAAAAATCTAATGGCCATGATAAATAAGAAAAGGAGCAATAGGATCACCTTGTCTAAGACCACATGATGGATTAAATTCATATTTTGGATAGTTGTTAACAAGGAATGACAAATGAGAATTAGTGATACATTGTTTGATCATGTCTCGTATATACATTGACGTTAGAAAATGTTGTTAGACATTGAACAAAGAAGAGATGGCAAGTCTCGTATATACATTGAGGTTGGTGCAAAAGTAAACGAAGCGATTAAGATATTGATATATGATCCATTTCTTATAACACGTAAAAAATTAATAAGCTAATTGAATTTTCTATCTAATATATAATAAAGTTAAATTAGTGGTTCATTTATTACCTAAAATTCAAACTATTTTGTTAACTTAAGTCCTTCTATTAACTCAAATTAGCACATGTTTTATCGATTATACTCTCTCATTTAACACTAGTTATACTGCGTATATCTTTAAATATTTTTCCAATATTTAGTGAGACGCATTCACACATAACATCATTCATCCCGTCATTACAATATTTCGACTTTCTCCCGCATTTATTCTAGAATTACATAACTTAGTGACTTACCACCGCATTTAGTCTAGCATTACAGAACTTAACGATATCCTCATCTGATGGCTAATTCAATCATAAATACCTCTAAAATGGTTGCTCGATTGCTAATTTAGATGGTTAAATCAAGAACTTGATTCAGATGCTCAGGTAATAACCCCAATCTTCTACTAATCCTTTACTTCTTTTAAATTTACAAAAAAAATTATTAGATTATTATTTTTTATATTTCTACTACTTTTAATGGTGGTAAATTTACATTTTTATTGTGCAAAAATATAAATAGACATTTTTTGTATGACATATATAGACGTTTACAATGATGCTTATATCCTTAATGCGAGAACAATAACCGTTAGTTTAATCTCAAATATATTTCATTCCAATTCCAATAAAGATCAATTACCTAACTTGCTATTCATATAGTTATCCACTTAACAAATATATTGGTAAGTTTTAGAAAATTCAAACTTTTAGTTATATTATTAGTAATAGACTGGTCTAAATCCTACTTAAAACATAGAGGAAAAAATTGTAGTCTATATCATAACTCCAATACCGATAGAGACTCTTTTTTATTGTAATCAAATACTTTGTACAATGAGTTGGAAAATACGAATTAATTACACCACTTATACAAACTCATAGAATAACTCTAGCTCCCAAGTTACACAACTAAAAGAGTATATAAAAATCCAAATTTAAAGAAGAAAATAATAATTATATAGATAAAGATAGTTATAATAAATCAGTTCTTAGAATACTACTAATGCGACTACTAATAATAATGATTATGATAACAATACTTATTAGTTTCAGTGTTTTGAACTTTTACTTATCTTCCAATGTCAACTAGCATAAATTAAATTTTCCCTTTTACCTTATTTGTATTCCTTCACATCCCTCTAAAAAACAAAAGTTTTTCCTTAGACCTCTTAATTCAATGGTACATGAAAGGGATAGTAATACTTCATCTTCCAATTTATCTTTCTCTTAAATTCGTTAAAGAATTCACTTTCACCGTCCTCCACTTTTTAACTCCCCAGAAATTATAACTACTCCAACATGGATTATATATGTATATAATCTATTCTATATATATTGAGTTAAATATTAAACATCATATAAAAGAGATTAAAGACTAAAAACAATATATGAATAATGTATCATTAGTTATTACATTGAACAAAATATTATTTATATTTTTGAGGATTATTACTAGGAGAAAATTTATATTAAACATTTTACATTTATAAAGTAACCATGATTTGAAAAGATATATAAAGTAATCATAAGTTGATAAAAATATATTTATTAAACTGTAAATGTCTATTAAAAAATTTAAATAACCATGACTCTAATACAGACAAAATTTATTTATTTTATAGTTAATTTCCTTTAACTCAACATACTTTTATTTTCTTTTTTCTCTAAATCTCTTTGCATCGATAACTCCATTAGTAACCATTACAATTGTGTAGCACAACGTAAAAACTCCTTTATTGTGAAACCTATCATCTTTCCTAATTATAGCATGCAACCTAAATTGGTTTGGAGTTACAATATTGGGTGAGAAATTTGGAGTTACAATATTGGGTGAGAAATTTCAAACAAAATTAAAGCTCGTGAATATTTCAAACAAAATTAAATTGGTTAGGAGTTACAATATTGGGTGAGAAATTTGATTGGACAAGGAAAAAAATTTATAGAATAAATTCCGTAAATTTGTCAATTGCTTCTTCCATGAGTAACTTTTGAACTATTAATATTTAAATTATAATAGATTGAATAATAACATGTACGTATACGATATCATATCAAACTAACATCCATGAGAATAATATTTTAGATTTCAGTATACACAACAAAACTGTTACAAGAAATAACCCATACAGTTCATTTACTAAAGAATAAAAAACATCTCCATGACAAAACCATGTATTCATAAATAATTACATATTATAGACAACCACACACCTTACATTTGTTTATGTAATGAAATGGATTATTATCCTATTGAATTATTTTTAATCATTTATACATTACATTTCATCTACGTGGTTCATTCAAACTTTCGTAGACAAATAAGAAAAACACATTAGAATATATGTATGTATTCAAATCTTATTATTTTTGTACAAGATGCACCTAAAACATAAAACTCGTGTGAAGCAAGAACAAGAACAACCTAGTATCCTTTTAATAAAAAGCTATAATGTATTAGTATTAGGTTTAATGCTCGTTTGTGTTAGAGATTTTCACTATAACTTTATGTACCCGTTAATTGCATTTTCTGTATTATTTTGAGTTATGATGCTTTCCGTCTTAAGGAACCGAACTTTTACTATATCGTAAGACGTAACAGTACCCTAATAAAAAAAAATTAATCAGCAAAACTCAACCAAAATATGGTCAAGAGAATAGTCTACAACGATTAATATAAAAATACAATTATAATCTAATCTAATCTTCTTCTATTATATACTTATGACACTCATTAAAAAGACAAATAAGTATCGTCTAAATATATTATGTGATGAATTTTATACACTTTTCAAAGGTTTAAAAGAACATCTTATATAATTGTAAAAAATGTTATAATTGATTTACCAGACAATACCTATATGGACATATAAAATTAATTTAGATCGAAATAATCGGTTGGTTTGTAATGATCGGACTAGATTGGGTGTTCATGATAGATTATTCAAACTAAATATTTATATAATTATGGTTTTACATAAGGAATATTACGAATGACTTTAAATCTAATTCTACATGTTATTTGTGCACTCTTCTTTTGCCTCTTACTGCTTATTACGATATCCTTTCTGTGTATTGAAAACTTTAATATATAATATGACAAAACCTATTATAAATAGAGCTTTATAAATAGAGCTTCAAGATCGTTTTCAGTGGAAATTAAAATTTTCACAAATCCGCGTTATGTAATCTATACGACCAATACCTATGAAATCTCCTAACTCATATATTTTAGATATATATGTTAAAAGGCATATAGAATTTAAAAGGTAGAGAAATTGATATTTAATTAATGTTGAGTGCATATAAAGCAATAATATATTTTTATTAGCTTAAGAGCTTAGATATTAAAGACCTTAAATTAATATAATGATGTATATTAAAAAAATATGTAAACAAATTTAAGTTAATTATAAAATACTAGAACGTATACTCTTACCTACCACCTCATGAAATAGTATAACAATGTATAAGTACTAGGAAAATAGTTGGAAGATATGTAATTTAATCTTGCGCAGTTTGAACGTACTATATCTTGCTAATAATATACTTAAGATGTCCGTGATTCGCATGTACTCTCAAACCTACCATGTCCAAATGATAGTAGGAAGAATATGTTTCTAATCTTCTGCATAGTTTCGAGGGGGGCTTCTTCAATTTCTAAGATCAACCCACATTAAATGTGACGAGGTTGATTCGGAAATCTCTATGTAACACACTATTAATAAAAGAAATTAGAGCTTTAAAAGTCTCCTAAGAGAGATGAGAAAATAATAGTGATACAAAATTATTCTATCGCGTCACCTAGTCCATGTTATTACATTAAATAATCTAACACCCTATAATTTCCCTAGCGGCGAGTCTCGGATTAGTAGTGTCATTCGTGATTCTGAGGGTAATGTCATTAAAATTAATCGCAAAAGCATCAAAGCTGCTCTGCGATTCAAAGTGAGGCACGAGCAGCTCTCGAAGGCATCAAGCTGGCACTTCAACTCAAGCTTGAAAACATTATATTAGAGGGCGATAACATAACAGTTATTAATGCTATTCGTCGTATTTGGCAGGTACCTTGGAACATAAAAACCATCATTCAAGAGGCTGTCAAGAGTCTTCAACAGTTTAAGGGAGTCAAGATTTTCCATTGCTTCAGACATAACAACAAGGCAGCGGACTTCATTGCTTCCAAGGAAGTGCACGACATTGATCTCGATTATGTCGCTTACCTTTGTAATACTTGTATAGTACGTAGTGTACCTGATTCTAAAATCAGGACTTTGCGAGAAAGGTTGCGACTTTCGCAACCTTTGCTCCCTAGTTTTCTTTTCATTTTGTAAGCATTATCAAGAACGATAATGCGGGGTTGCCTCCTGGTTAGGGAGGAACCCCTTTGTTGGCCTTCAATCAAAAAATATAAAAAATAAAATATCTAACACCCTATATAGACCGGCCTTGCTTTATTCGCGCAAGGTAACTTTCGAATAAATATCCCGGCAATGTACATGTTTTCGAGATATCGTATATGTAGATGATCGATCTGGTCGGCTAATGAAAGAATTTAAGGAAAATGATTGTTGATGTCAAGATATTTTATCGATTCAACACGCTTTGTTGGGGTTGAAGATTTACCTTTGCTCTTCTTTTACTGAAGGCGAGCTTGATTAGAATGTCAAGAATCTCGAATTATCGTCGATCGCCTAGGGTTCCTCCTTGCCGCGGTACCTGCACGACCAAACCCAAAGGGGATCTTCCTCTGAATTTGGCTCTCCGACCTCAAGTCAGTCGAGGCTCAAATGAGGGATAAAAGCGTTCAGGGGAGAGAGAGAGAGAGTAAGACAAAATAAGGTTTTTTCGCTCTGAATTTTGGCAGAGTTTTAGTACTCTAAAAGTTTCCCCTTTCGTACTCCTGAATTGCTAGTAGTATATGGGAGCGTAATTGGGCTTTTGTTTCATGGGCTCTTTTCTCTTTTAAAAGAAAGACTCATAAAGACCGAAGTCAGGCCCATGAAATCCGCCCCAACATCCATTCCCCGCAGGTCCCTCGATCGATAAGATCTCGAGGGTCATGTGCCTTTGTTGGTCGAGGCGGGATTTCTTGGGTCTGAGGGAAGTCCTGGTGGCCTTGCTCGTTGAAGAACTTTAAGCTTACTTACCTGGGGCGGCATCTCTAAAGGTTTCATCGCTCGACGGTAGCTTCCTGGATGTTAGCTCCATTCCTCGAGGTACTCGGCATTTATCATTTCCTCTAGACCCTTCTCTCCTCGATCGTGCGTTCCCCTTAAAACTCATTCTCTCTCGCGAGCCATCTTATGAAAACAAATCGTCTTTGGGTGGCATTTACCGCTTTCTCGCCACGTGTCACGCCAAGAATCTCCGACTCTTCGTCTTCCCTTGCCTTATAAAAAGGGACTTATCCCCACCATTCTCATTTTTTACCGTTGTCCTCTTCTCTACCCACTTACTCACTCTCAGATCGGCTCACATCTCTTCCTGCGACGCCTTCTTCACCCGTCGTGCCTTTCCCCGGTGCCTGCGTCCAACCATCTAATTCCGTTCATCTTCTCTGTTTGCCATCTCCGACTATTCTATGGCAGGTTAGTTTCATTCCTCCCTTTCCCCTCTGATTTCTTTCAATTGCTTGTCAGTTTCTTCGCAACATGTTTTGTTGAATATTTGCTTCCTCCTTGTCTCCATCCTTTAAGCCTTTACCTAGATGTTTGGAATGGGAGGGGCCGACCATGGTCGCTTTCAATTGATTGTCGGTACCTGACCATGTTCGCTTGCTTCACCATGTGGAGGTCATAAATGGAGGAGGCAAACATTCTCCGCCATTAATTCCCTTCCATTCTGTTCGTTTGTTATTTTGTTAGCGTGGGATTCGAAACGTTACATGGGAAAAGGCGTTCTACTAGTTAGGTATCATATGTCACATATCCCATCATCAATAAATGTCATTACGTAGCTCAAGTCCCAAGATTTTACTTTTTTACCCCTTCTCCTTTTTTCTGAATTCCGCTCCTCCTATCTTTTGTTATTTTCATTATTATTTTTCTTTATTTTCTTTCCCTTTCCGTTTTCTGGGTGCTTCGTGAAGGTTCCACCTTCTCGTCTATCTCCTTATCGACGATAATTAATAATGAGATTTATTATTTTCTCTTCGCGAGGCTGTTTATACCCCGAAAGCTAACTCTTCTTTCCCTATTACAGTGTGTAGTACATCTACGGTCCGGGATCCGGGACTCGGAGGTAAGAATCGAGGTCTCGAGCTCTTTGTCGGCGAACTCTACGTCGTCCCTTTTCCGTCCTATGCCACTTGAAGGTGGCGATGTACGAAGGCAGTCCGGGAGCGAGGCGGGCCCGAGTAAACATGTGGCCGCCCCTCGACCTCAGACATTTATCTACGATACCTTTCCTCCGTCCCCGGAGGTCATGCGATACGCACCCGTCGAGGTCCTGGCGGTGGTACCAGCTCGAGCTCCTCCCGTGCTGATTCTAGATGGACGGATCGCTCCCATCCTGTCTACACTCCCATGATACAATATGAGGTTCTCTACGTCCACCGTTATAACTTTTCACTTAGCGGATTACGCCACAGAGTTCCCTTTTCCCCAGGGACGGTCCTCAAGTTACCTGTCTCAAACGGACGACTGCTCGACGATTATGGGTCGTATTTTCCCATTAGCTGCCATGCGCTTAGAGCGGGCTTCCGAATATATATTCCCCAATTTATGAAGGATATCCTCGACGAGGAGAGGTTAAGCCCGACCCAAACACCCGAACTTTTGGAGACAAGTGACGGCGTTCCAGCTCAGGTGCCAGGAGACCGGATACACTCCTTTGGCACATCTATTTCGGGCTCTGTACAAGCCTATACCTACACCTGAGGCCTCGTTACTACTTTTTGTCAATACAATCCCAAATACAAGATGTTGGGTAATGAGACGGGATGGCCTCGTTGATGGATCTGGGTGAAGCCTGCTAAGGAACATTGCGTGAACCATAGTATCCGAGTGTCTGAATGTCGCGAGTGGGTTTCTTTATATATGGACGAGCAGCTGACGAAGACTAGGAAGGATTCTTGCTCTTTCAGAAATCCAGTGCAAATAATTTTAACAACATTGTGACCCTTGAATTTCTTGCCCAACGCGGTCTTAGCCTACTCCCTCCTCCTCGTCGTAAGGGCTCGTTCCTATAAACCTTCCTTAGATTTTTACGGGTTATATGTGTTACATTGTACTTGACTTGTTTTCCGTGTTTCTTTGAACAGACTCATCCTTCAAGTTTTTGAACCTCAAGGATGATGAGGACCATCAAGTCATGCACCACCATGCACCGACAAACGTGGTGATCCCTGTCTCGAGCTCGACGATGCAGGGTTCCGTGGACCCCCCCTTGGCACTTCTGACCACATCGATTGTTTCCGAGGACTCAATCCGGCTATCTGAGCAGCTCAAGCGAAAGAAGACCAGCTTATCAAGAATTCTTCCCATCCGAATAAAAGGAGGCAGACAAGAAAAGAGGTTGTAGGGACGGAGGTCTCGGTCGATGCTCTGGGGAACTCCTAGTCTCCGAGCGCAATGGTGGGTGTCTCGACCTTGAACTTAGGTGGTTTTCTGCTGGCCTCCGACCTTGCTCGGCAAATGACGAGTCAAGAAATCCCAGTGCCGAACCCTCCGCCCATTATCGCAAGGATGACAAACGACGATTCAGTTGATGGGGTTGAGCTATTGGCGGGGGTAGGTTCAGTACTTAGGGTTGATATTTTAACTTGGTTCTTATTCCTTCCTTGTTTGTTTCTTTTAGGCCGTTCTCCTATGCATTGTTGCCACGCTGAAGTTTGAGAGTGGTACAAAGAGGGACACTACCAAGCTATGAAGGAGTTACGACGAGCTGAGCGGGACAATTAAGGAATGGCGGACTCAAGTCAGCTAACTCCAAAGCGATGCCGAGAAGGAGAAAAGGGAGCTGCAGAAATCAGTCAGTGAGATGGTTGGGGAGATAAAATTGTTGATCGCCGAACTCACTTGGAAGAGTGAGGAGATGGTTAAGGAGAAAACTAACCGAGAGGCCCTGGCTGCCCTGGATGCCGAGCTCCAATCGTTAAAGGAAACATCAAGCAGCAGTAATCGAGAAGGCTCGTCAGTAGACAATCAATGATTACGCTAGTGTTCACCATGAGGTCTCGCTTATGCGCTTCATTTCCATGTGCCAGGTGTGTGTTTCTGTAAGGTGGCGAAGATTTAGGCGGCCGAGCAGAGCTTGCCTAATTTTCAAATTGATGGGGAGAAGTTGTATGATTATTCTCTTATATCAGCCCAGTACACCCTTTTTCCCTTGGTGCTTACATCCTGGACGACGAGAAGACGCTTGAGGCATGTCCAGTGACTAGCATTCCTTTGGATAGCGCAGTCACCCAGGTCGTGAGCGCGAGGTTCCAAGTGGTCCTTTTTCTTTCATGAGGGTGAAGCGAGCTCGTACTAACAAGGATCCCATGGATCCCTCGAAAGATGCTTCCCCTTCTTCCGTTCTTCCTCCGTCGTCGAATGCCTCTTAGTTTTTTCTGATTTTGATGTTTGTGAATGATGCTAGTTTTTTTAGGTAGCCCCGAGGGGCTTGTATTATTACATTTATGATTTTTCTTCTGTAGTTAATTGTTATTACTCTTGAATGCTTGAATTGTTTTCTACTTTATTTTCTTTCGCAACCTGTCCTTACTACCCCTTGCCTTTTCGATCATAATTTTCGGATCATATGTGAGAAAAGGTACAAAAGAGGGTTGTGAGGGGAACATCTCGTCGATAGAAAGTATGTAGAACGTTATGCATAAACTTGGTTTGTCACTACTTAAAACATTCAACCTTACATAAATATGGAAAGAGTTTGGAACAAAACATAAACATGAAATATCTAAAAAAACATGAGTGATTCATTTCTCTATGTTGGTCTCCATAGTAATCTGGCTCGAGGTACTCTGTGCCGTAGTATTGTACTTACATGCATGTTGTTACGAACTAGATATTGTTGAAGAACCCTGCATGGACGTTCCTAACTCTTAGTATGAGTAAGGCACATTTTGTTATTCTGCCGAAAAATTACACTTACGCAAGGCTTACTATCTCTTAGCCTTTGGGTACATTGAGTTGGTATCCTGTCATACATAGTGGAGAGAGTTTCTCTATGACATAGTGATTCATTGTTGTTGTTGTTCATGTGATAGTTTTATGGAGTGTTATAGTATTGTTTTAACATACCTTAGCCTAGGCCGGAGCCAAGCTTTGAGGGATTATCCTCTGTGCTACGTAGTGTGACTGTTTGTCGTTTGACAAACATCAGAAATTTAATTTTTCGTTTGTGATCGTGGAACAAACTAATTTTCTCGGGTTTGTGAGGGTTGTTACCTTATATGTTGCTTGTGACTGGCTCGAGGCATTCAGCCCTCGTTGACACAGTCCAAGATGATTCGGTTGCTCTTGACAGGATCGACGCATTTAGCGCTCGATGATACTGCCCAAGCTGAATGGGTTGCTTTTGATAGGCTCGACGCATTCAACGCTCGATAACAATGCCCAAGGTGAATGGGTTGCTCTTGACAGGCTCGACGGGTTCAGCGCTCGATGACACTGCCCAAGCCGAATGTGTTGCTCTTGACATGCTCGATGCGGTCATCGCTTGATGACACTGCCCAAGCTGAATGGGTTTCTCTGGACAGGATCGACGCGTTCAACGCTCAATGACACTGCCCAAGCTGAATGGGTTGCTCTTGACAGGCTCCACGTATTCAGCGCTCGATGACACTGCCCAAGCTGAATGGGTTGCTCTTGATAGGCTCGACGCGTTTAGCGTTCAATGACACTACCTAAGCTGAATGGATTACTTTTTATAGGCTCGACACGTTCAATGCTCGATGACACTGCCCAAGATAAATGGTTTTGTACTGCGATACACGTAGTTATGGGTTAGGCTCTTGTTAATGTTCTAGGATTCTATATATGTGTGTTAGTATGATAGTCGTACCTCGTTCGGCTGAGTGAGAATGACTCTCTCACTTGTACCGTTTTATTCGTCGTTAAGGCTTCGTCGAGCCTTAACATGTTACCTCTCCTATCAGATGTATTGTTTTTATTTTACTATTTTGATAACTATAAGATGTATGCTTTTATGCTATGTATGCATAAAGTTCAAAGAAGATATCGATGATAAGTTATGTACCTTATGCGATGCGTGCCAGAGTTATGGGAAATACTTGCAGAACCGTGTAATGTTCCATGAGTTTGCAATGTGGTTCCCAGCACAATCTTTCATCTTGTAAGCGCCTGGGGCTATTCTGCCTCGACGATGTAAGGCCCTTCCTAGTTTGGGTCTAGCTTTCCCCCTTCTGTTTTCTTCTTTACCAAGTCTACTTTTATGAAGCCCCGAGGTTTGATCTTTTGTTATAATACTTTGGTGACGACAACCTTGTGATTCGCTGCTCTGATGGTTGCCATTTCTCGAGCCTCTTCTCTAATATGTAATTCTTGTGTCAATTTTCTCCCTATTATCGTCTTCTTCGTATTGTAGAATTCTGTCTGTTAGAAAAAAGATTTTCAACCGGGACTACAACCTCGATACCATAAGCAAGGGCGAACGGTGTTTCCTCTGTAGCTTTTTTCACGGTGGTCCGATTTGCCCATATCACAAGTGGTAACTGTTCGGCCCACAGGCTTCTCACACCATCGAGTCGCTTCTTGAGGTCAGTGACAATGCTTTTGTTCACAACCTCGACCTGTCCATTTCAATGAGGGTGTGCCATGGATGCATACTTCAACCTGATCCCGAGGTCTTTACACCAATCGACGAGTTTTGGTGTATTAAATTATGGGCCTCTGTCAGTGACTATGTCCTGGGATAGTCCATATCGGCATATGATGTTTTGCCATAGGAACTTCTGTACAACATGGACATTCGTTCGGGATAATGGTGCTGCCTTGATCCATTTATTGAAATAGTCAATTGCGACAATAATTAATTCTAGTTCTCTTGGTGCCTTAGGTGAGAATGGACCTAATAGGTTTAATCCTCACATCGCGAACGGGCAAGGGCCTGCCATAATCTGCATCTCAACTCCAGATTGGTGACAGGCTGGTGCATGAGTTTGACAAGCTTTGCATGATCGTGCAATATTCATGACATCCTCGCACATCGGGAGCAAAAAATGAGCATGCGTGAAGGATTTTAGAACCAAGGACCTCCAACCTCCATGCTTGCCGCATAACCCAGCGTGGAGCTCGACGAGCAATTTCTGACCTTCCTCTCTCAATAAGTATCTCAGTTCGCGTGTCATTATGCCTTTTTTTTTAAATTCTCCTTAGCATGTGAAAAACCTTGCCGCTTTTGCCTATAGCTTTTTTCGATCTAGGAGCTTGTCCTACAACAAGTATTGTAGTATTGGAGTTTGCTAGTCGTCCATTGGGATGTCGATAGACATCATTTCAAGTTGTTCAGATATTGATTTTGTGCTAGTAGAGCCGTACCAGATTGGTCTTGCTTTTCATTCCTGCTTCGCGTCGACTAGATGTGCTCTAGAGGTGAGCTTTGCGAGGCTTTCCGCCTGCTCGTTTTTGTTCCTGGGGATGGTAGTGATGAGGAAGTGTTTGAACATGTTCTGTATCCGTGCAACATGAGCCTGGTACTGAGGTAAGGTTCCTGTTCTCGTTTTGTATACTCCTTGTACTTGTTGAACAACCACCTCCGAATCACAAAAGCACTCAATCTCTTCGACTTGCTCTTCAAGGGATATCTCAAGCCCAATGA
Organism: Phyllobates terribilis; assembly: GCF_046119375.1. Classification (NCBI taxonomy): domain Eukaryota; kingdom Metazoa; phylum Chordata; class Amphibia; order Anura; family Dendrobatidae; genus Phyllobates; species Phyllobates terribilis. The sequence continues at coordinate 44,945 of NW_027366711.1, read as the reverse complement.
TCAGTGCTTCATACTCTTATTCATTTTTGGTGACGTTGAAAGTCGAGCCTTACTATATGTTCATACATATCATCCTCGGGAGAGAATAGTGCTACCCCTGCACCGTATCCCTCGTTGTTTACTGTGCCGTCGACGCACAGTCTCCAAGGTCTATTTGCCAAACATGGTAACTCCCCGAGCTCTTGGAAGCTTGTTTTGACAATGAAATCGGCAGTGCCTGGGACTTTATGGATGAGCGAAGGTGGTACTCGATATCAAACTCTGATAACTCGACAACTCACTTAGTTATTCTCCCAGATAGGGTGGGACGTTGCAGGATTGCTCGAAGAGGAAGGTTGGTTAACACTTGAATGGTGTGCGCATGGAAGTATGGTTTGAGCCTTCGCGCTGCCTAAACTAGGGTAAATACCGTCTTCTGGACGGATGAGTACCGGCCTTCGGCCAGCGACACTGCCTTGCTAACAAAGTATATATGTTTTTTTTGTTCGCGAACGAGGATTGTGCTTGTTGTTCTTGAATTTGATGCAAGATACAATTGCAATACTTCACCATGGGTGGGTGACGATAGAGTTGGAAAGTTTCCTAAGTGTTGTTTGAGGCTGCTGAAGGCTGCCTCACACTCGGGTGTCCATACGAACTGCTTCGGCTTCTTAAGGATCTCAAATAAGGGTTGATTGTGGTCGGCGATCTTTGCACAAAATCGGCCTAAGTAGTTAACCGACCCCATGAATCGTTGTACTTCATGCGTCGTTCTCGGGCCTTCATATCTAAGACGGTCTGGACCTTGGAAGGTTTCACTTGAATGCCTCGAGCGCTGATTTGAAAACCCAAGAACTTGCCTTCGGTGAACCCGAACACGCACTTCTCGGGATTAAGGCTCATTCTATATCGTCGCAGAGTGTCGAACACTTCTCGTAAGTCCTTTGGGTGGTCAGCCTGGTTCCTCCTCTTTCCTACTATATCATCAACATAAGCTTCGATCGTTTTGCCAAGTTGCTCGCGGAAAAGTTTGTCCACCAGCCTCTGGAAGGTCGACCCTACGTTCTTGAGCCCAAATGGCATGACTCTGTACCAGAAGGTGCCTTTATCTGTGATGAATGCAGTGTGGCCCGCATCTGCTGGATACATCATTACCTGGTTGTACCCAGTAAGCATCGAGGAAGCATAAAGCCTTGTGACCTGTCGTAGAGTCGACAAGCTGATCAATGGATGAGAGGGGATAGCTATCCTTCGTCCATACCTTATTTAGATCTGTGAAGTCCGCGCACACGCGCCATTTTCCCATGTCCTTCTTCGTTACCATGAAAACATTGGAAAGCCAAGTTGGTTACTGTATGGGCTGCACAAAACCTGCCTTGAGTAATTTAGCGATTTCCGCTGTCGCGACCTCGTTCTTTGGACCTACTTACTTCCTTTTCTTTTGCCTTCAGGGTGCCACTCATGCATCGATGGTGAAGGAATGGGTCATTATCTCGGGGGGGGGGGGATTCCTTTGATAGCTTTTAGTGTCCATGCAAATATGTCTCTCGAGGATCGCAACATGGTCTCGATCGCTGGCGTGACTTCCAGAAAAGTCCTTGGTTAATGTATAAGTTCTTTCCTTCCTCGCCGAACGGGGAAAGAACGTGTTTTGTACCTCGAAGGGGGTTTGGGGTACGTCTTTGCCCTATCTTGATCTGGAGGCCTCTCGGGGATCTAAGTCTACCTCGTCCTATGTGCGAAGTGACCCGGATAGGTAAACCTGGTTTGCATGCACCACCTTTTTATCATTCCGCTCAGCCTATATATAACATGTTTCGCTTTCTTCCTGATTACCTCGGGCGATGCCAGTTCTACTTTGGGTTAGGAACTTGAGGCAAAAATGACTAATCAATACCACAACTTTGAATCGGGTCAGTGAGTCTCTCCCAAGATCGCGAAAAAAGGATGATGCTAGTGGGATGACAAGGAAATCAATTGCACAACTTCGTCGAGGTGTATCCTCATCACCTAATATCATATCAATTAACGCCACTCCGAGCGCTTTTACTGAGTCTCATGTGAATCCGACGAGGTTACATTTTGTTGGTCATAGTCTAGACGTCAAGGCCGAGCTTCTGAAAAGCGTCATAGTAGATTATATTTGTAGCACTTCCCGTGTCCACCATTACTCTCTTAACAATCTTAGTTCCCAATTGTATGTGGACAATGAGTGGGTCTAACTTCTTGTTTTCCCATTCAACTACATATGTCTCCGAGAAGCACAACTGGTATAGGTTGCGAGTAGACTCTGATATCAACATCATTTGTGCTCCTGGGGGTAGCGGTGTGTTGGAGGCTCTCCTCTGTTCTCGTCGACTTGGCAGTCGTGGCTCATGAAGCCTTTTGATAGTCCCAATAAATCCATCCGGTCGAGGAAAATTGGGTTGTTATGGGGCAGGTGTGGGTGATTGATTGGTTGTTTGACCTTGTGCTCGTCAAGCCGTCATGATTCTTTTATCCTCTTCCTTGGCCTCACGATAAACTCTTCGACATTCGGTGGTGTTGTGACTGTTGTTGCACTGTCTAGTGCACCACACTCCTTGGACCTGGGGCATTGTGGCCTTCCTCGGCCTCGATTGCCCTGTATAGAAGCCATCATGTTGTGTACCGAGAATTGGGTCTGACCTTGATTTCCTTGTGTCTGGAGGGCCGGGGCCCTCGAATATTGTTCAGGTTATTTCTTGGGTCCCCATGATGTATTTCCTCTGTGACTGGCACCTGATACCTAGGCCTTGCTTTCTCGAGGTTTCCCTGGCCCTAGTTCCACCCTGTCATCTTGTCTGATTTATCTGGTTGTAGGCTTTTGTAACATCTGATCATAATTGAGGTACTTGTGTTTTCTACCCAACATGTCTTTCAAATCCAAGTCATCTAACAATCGCTCCAAAGAACGCCTGCCTTGCACCCTGCTCGGTAAAATCATGTGCCTCGAGCGCTATTGTTGTGAACCTCCTGATGTAGGATTCCAGGGTCTCGCCCATCTTTTGCTTTACCCCCTTGAGTTTGTAACATCGTCACTTTGCGCTTCTTAGATGCGTTGAAGTGGGTTAAGAAGCCCCTCTAAGTCGTCGAAGCTTTGAGTTATTCGTTTAGGTAGCGATAGCATCCACAAGAGAGCGGTTCCCGACAAAGTGCCTGGGAAACCTTTGGACATAGTAGCGTCGTCCGCATTGCATGCCATCATGACATACCGGTATCGGTTGATATGATCTCGAGGGTCCTCGGTGCCCGTATTAATCCTTCGAGTTTGTGTATTTGAAATCGTCGTGCACCGGGGTATTGACTATGTGATCGACAAAATAGTACCTCCTCGCGAGTTCGACCTCGCACTTACTTGGTGTCCAAGAAAGAGGTTGGGTTGGGCATTGAAAAGTCCGCTCGGTCGAGGTCCCATAAACTGATCGTGGTTGTGAAACTTGGGCATGGAATTGGCGTAACGGTTGTAATGGGGCTCGTGGAAATTGGGTGGAGGGTTCTGTGGCGCATAGGTCACATAGAATCTTGAGGGAAGATGTTGCGGCTTGTATGCGGGTGCGTGTGCTCGTAGAGGGGGCTCGTATGCCCTCTCATATTGGACATTCGAGTACTGATGTGGTACGGAATGGCGTTCTTGGCCATGCGGACAGGAATTTAGCCGAGGTTGGTTCTCCATGTGCGCGAGCTCGCTTTCTCGCAAGAGTCGTGCCTCTTCTTCAGACTAGATCCTCTTTAGGTCATCATGCTGGCGCTTCCTTTCAATAACCTCTTGCCGAAGAATTTGACCCTCTTCTGCTTCTCGTTGATTTTTTGTCTCTTTCCAAAGCAGGTGTCGGCGATCTCTTTGCTCGTTGCGAGGGTCAGACTCATGACTGTATTGTCTCCCCACAGAGGGACTGGTGTGGTAGTTTCACGGGAGTTGGACCCTCGATGTCGGCTCGGAGCGCTGTTAATGCTCGCTATCTTGTTAACTCTTGGGTGGCTTAATTGCATGAGGAAGAACCCACGGTCGGCGCTAGTGTTGATGTCCAGATATCTCGTCGAGTCAACACGTCTTGTCGGGAGGCTGAAGATCTACTTTTGCTCTTTTATACTAAGGGCGAGCTTGATTAAGAATGCCAAGAGTCTCGAATGATCGTCGATCACATAGTGTTCCTACTTGCTGTGGTACCTGCACGACCAGCCCCAGAGGGGATCTTCCTCTACATTTCGCTCTCCGATGCTCAAGTCAGTCGAGGCTCAAATGAGGGATAAAAGCGTTAAGGGAGAGAGAGAGAGAGTAAGACAAAATAAGGCTTTTCTGGTCTGAATTTTGGCAGAGTTTCAGTATGCTAAACGTCTCTCCTTTCCGTACTCCTGATTTGCTAGTATTTATAAGGGAGCGTAGTTGGGATTTTTTTCACGGACCCTTTTCTCTTTTAAAAACAAGACTCACAAGGACCGAAAGTTACGCCCACGAAATCCACCCCAACAATGATCGTGATATAAATCATTAAAATTCAAATCAAGTGTTATATATTTTCATCTCTGCTTAGACTTATTTTCACAAGTTTATTAAAACTCGACCTCATTCTTATCTATTTTCTCCGGTCTTATTTGCTCTCTTCATTTTTCTTCGGTTCAATTTTATAACGTAAATATCATGATATATATGTTAAGAAAATTATAAAATTTACATATGGTTAAAACAATCATTTCAAACGAATAAAACACGACTGTTGGGGCGGGTTTCGTGGGCTTGACTTTTCGGTCCTTGTAAGCCAAAGTTCTAAAGAGAATGCGGCCCATCATACAAAGTCCCAAAGAAGGAGGAAGTTTGCTCCCTTATAAATAGTGACAATTCCCGGACACAAAACAATCGTTCAAAACATTATTACAGTCCATACAGTCCTTTACATCCGAGTGTTAGCAACAACAATAGTAGGGCTAGCACTACCCCCTAACCAGACTCAATGGGCTCCTTACGCAGCAGGGATGAAGATCTTGGAAGCTCCTTGACCTAAGAGGACCGTGAAAATCAGACATGCCAGTGGCATCCACGGGAGGAGCATTCGCACCCTCGATCAACGCAGCGGGAACCGGAGGCACACTAGCATCACCGTCACCAGGCGTCCTTTGGTTAGCCGTAGCTTTCCAGACCATAGAATGACCCATCACATTCCTAGCATCCTCCTCCTTCGTATTGAAGGTTCATCTTGCAACAACATGATCAAAGGAGCAGCATCTCGTGCAAAAAACGACTCGTTCTCAATCAAAAAGAGCACGTTACCACGTCCCTGTTGTCGAACCGGAGATCGACGCTCCTCGTCACCGGAATAGCAAAGTAAACCTCCACTAGAACCAGGGCATAAGCCCCACGGACTCTAGATTCAGTGACCAGATCCGTGTAAAGAGGCTTACTGACATGCGAGGCCAAGCGGCCTAACACATCGGGTGACCAAAAGGCTTGGACAAACCATTATACGGACCCAAAGAGGGACCGTTGCAACGTTATTCATGTTGAACAAAAATTTATCTGGAATAAGAGTGAGAATCAGTGGTTTACCATGTATGCAGTATGGACCCTTTTGGAGAATGTTGTCGCGGTCCTCCTCGTTGGTAAATATGAACACCATCCATCCTTCTTCAACGCGATACATAGCTTTGACACCCCACGAATGGATCAACTCGTTGATGGAGAATTGGCCCATATTAAAGCCGACAAACTGACCAAGGAGAGACCATCCCCACACCTTGTGCATCGGGAGAGCCTTGTCCATACGAATGTCAACAATGGAGGAAGTCGGCTTGGTGTAGATCAATTTTCCCCCAAACCATAATTCATAAAAATATTCGTTTTGGTAGAAGTTGGGATATACCGGACTTGGTTATGTTAGAAGTCGGGATAATACCGATCTTGGTTATAGTAGACGTCGGGATGTGCCGGTCTTTATTTTAGTAGAGGTCGGGATGTACCGATCTTGGTTATGGTAGAAGTCGGGATGTACTGATCTTGGTTATGGTAGATGTCGGGATGTACCGAACTTGGTTTTGGTAGAAGTCGGGATGTGCCGAACTTGGTTATGGTTGAAGTTGGGATGTGTCGATCTTGGTTTTGGTAAAAGTCGGGATGTACCAAACTTGGCTATGGTAGAAGTCGGGATGTACCAATCTTGGTTATGGTAGAAGTCGGGATGTACCGAACTTGGTTTTGGTAGAAGTCGGGATGTTCCAAACTTGGTTATGGTAGAAGTCGAGATGTGCCGATCTTGGTTTTGGTAGAAGTCGGGATGTACCGAACTTGATTATGGTAGAAGTCAAGATGTACCGAACTTTGTTTTTGTAGAAGTCGGGATGTATCGATCTTGGTTATGGTAGAAGTTTGTAGCGGAATCATGGAAAAAGCAAACATTTTTTATAGATGTGGCTATGTTGGTGAGGATCACTACAACAACACCAAGTGTGGGTGAAAAAAACAACTAGTCAAGCATTCAAAATTTGTTACAAATCACGTTTATGAATGGCGTTCTACATACTTCCTATTGACGAGAAGTATCCCCCGCAACCCTTATTTGTACCTTTTCTCACATATGATTAAATACCTTATGATCGAAAAGACAAGGGGTAGTAAGGAAGGGTTGCAAAAAGGAATCAAATAAAAAACAAGTCAAGCATTCAAAAGTAATAACAGTTAAGTAAAGAAAAGCAGTCACAAATTCTATATTACAAGCCCCTTGGGGCTACCCAAAAAAAAATTCATTGTCCGCAAACATCAAAAACAGAACAAACTAAGTAGCAGTCGACACCGGAGGGAGATCGGAAGCAGGAGCAACATCTGTCTTGGCGGCCTCTGCAACATCCTACTAGGGGCCATGGGAAGCCTTTTTGGTAGCGTTATGAGCTCGCTTTGCCCTCAGGGAAATGGCAGGGTCACTTGTAACTTCGAGCTCACCATCTGGGATGACTTCTCTCTTCAAAGTAAAGTCGGTCACTGACCAAGCCTCAAGCGTTTTCTTGTCGTCCAGAATGTAAGCGCCAAGGTGGGCAGGAATATACTCGGCCGACATGAGGGAATAATCATACAACCTCGTCTTGTTGATTTAAAATTAGGCAAGCCCTGCTCGGCCGCCTGAAGCTTAGCCACCTCGTAGAAGATACATACTTGGTACTGGGAAAGGAAGCACATGCGCGAGGCCTGGCCTTACAATGACCACATGCGTAATCATTGATCGCCTCCTGGCGGGTCTTTTCGATGGTTGCCGCTTGATTTACTTTAAAGATTGGAGCTTAGCAGCCATGGATTTGTTCATAGCAACCAGAGCCTCGCGGTCAGATAGCTCCTTTACCACTTCCCCACTCTTCCGAGCCAGTTCAGTGATCACCAATTTTGGCTCCCCGTTTTTCTCTCTTATAGTCTTCTGAAGCTCCTCTTTCTCCTTCTTTCCGCCGCTTTGAAGTTTGCTCACTAGAACTCGCAACTCCTTAACCGTCCCACTAAGCTCATCATATATCTTCGACAAATCAACGGTAGCCTTCTTCAAACCATTTTCAAACTTTGACGTCGTGGCCATGCATAGATGCACAACCTAAAAAGCAAGGGAAAAGATAAGAAGAAGAAAACAAGCTAAGTATCAACCCTAAATAAGTATTAACACAAACTTACCCCTGCTAGTAGCTAAACCCCATCAACAGAGTCACCCCTTGCCATTCTCGCAATAAGAGGCGGAGGACATGGCACCGGCAGCACTCGACCCATTCTTTGCTGAGCGAGGCCAGGAGCGAGTAGAAACACACCAGGTCTCGTGCTCGAGGCACCCATCATTACTCTTGGAGACTCAGGATTTTCCAGAGCTATAGCCGAGACCGCCGGCCCTACAGTCTCCTTCTCCATCTGTCTCTTTTTATTAGGACGGGAAGAATTTTTAGACTAGTTGGTCTTCTTGCATTTGAGCTGCTTAGACAATCGGATCGAGTCTTCGGAAACGATCGTAGTGGCTGGCAGCACCAGTGGAGGGTCCGCGGAGTCCTGTGCCATCGAGCTTGGGATGGGAATCACTACATTCGTTGGTGCTTGGGGGGGGACCGGATGGTCCTCGTCATCCTCGTTATTCAAGAACTTAAAAGATGTTTTTGTTCAAAGAGACATAGAGAACAAGTCAAGTATAACACAACATGTATAACTCATAAAAATTATAAGGAAGTTTTTCAAAAATCCCTACGACGAGGAGGAGGAAGGAGGCTAAGCTTGCGTTGGGCAAGAAAATCGAGGGTCACGATGTTGTTGAAGTTATTCGAGCTCGATTTTTGGAAGGAACAAAAATCATTCCTTGTCTTGTTCAGCTACTAGTCCGAATACAGAGAAATCGACTCGCGTCATGCAGACACGCAAATACTATGATCCATGCGGTGCTCCTTGGCGGGTTTCACTAGGATCCATCGACAAAAACATCCCGTCTCATTACCCGACATCTTATATTGGGGATTGTACTGACAGAAACAAGTAATAAGGCCCCATGTATAAGTGTAGGGCTTCTATAGAGCCCGGAATAGATGTGTCGATGGAGTGTATCCAATCTTCTGACATCTCAGCTGGGACGCCGTCCCGTGCTGCCAAAAGTTGGGGTGGATTTGGGCTGGGATTAACCTCTCCTCGTCGAGGATGTCCCTCATAAATTGGAGTATTGGGAGAAGGAAGCCTGCTCGAAGAGCATGTCGACTAATGGGAAAGTACGGTTAATAATCGTCGAGCAATCGTCCGTTTGTGACCGGCAACGTGAGAACCGTCCTCTGGGGGGAAGGGAACTCCGTGGCATAGTCGGATAAGTGAAGAGTTTTAACAGTGGACATCGAGAGCTTCATACCGTACCCCGGGAGTGTGCACGGGAGTGGAGCGATCCAGCCATCTAAAATCAGCACGAGAGGAGCTCTAGTTGCTACCACTGGCGGAACCTCGACGAGTGTGTATCACACGACCTTTGGGGACGGAGGAAAGGTATCGTAGATAACTGTGTGAGGTCATGGGGCGGTCACCTGTGTGATCGGGCCCACCTCATCCCCGGATTGCCTCCGTACATCCTCACCTCTGGTTGGCACAGGTAAAAAATAGTCGACGAGGAGCTTGTCGATATAAGGAGCTCGAGTCCTCGATGGTTACCTCTGAGTCCCGCACTGTAGATGTAATACTCACTGAATAGGAAATGAAGAGTTAGTTTTCGGGGTATAAACATCATCGCGAAGAGAAAGAAATAGATCTTGTTATTAGTTCTCGCCGATAGAGAAGACGAACGATAAGGGAGAACCTTCACGAAGCACCCAAAAATACTAATAATGAAATAGCAAACATTACGAGGAACAAAATAGGGAAAAATATAGAACGGATAAAAAAGTGACAAATGAGATCCGATTAATACAACACATTTTCCCATATGACATTTCGAATCCCTCGCCATAGAAACGACAAACAAACAAAATGGAAGGGGATTAACTACGGAGAATTTTTGTCTCCGCCATTAATGACCTTGAAAGAACAAAACGGACGAACAAGGTCAAGCACCGCCGGTGTAGTTTTCCGGCCGCGGCGACCATGGAATCGGCACATCCCCATTTCAAACAACCAAGAAAAAATTTAAAAGGTGGAGGCAAGGAGAAAGGAAAACCCAACAAGCATGCTTCAAAGAAACTGACAAGAAATTGGAAGAACTCAAACAGAGGGAGGAAGAGACTAACCTTCCATGGAAGTGTCGGAGAAAGCAATCAAACAAGATGATGGGAACTGGTTGGCTAATCGCAGGCACTGAAAAAAAGACAGCGGGTGAAGGAGGCGTCGCTGGAGAAAAAGTGAGCCGATCTTGAGAGAGAGCAAGTGGAAAGAGAAAAGGAGAGCCGTAAAAATGAAAGTGATAAAGAAAAGTTCCTTTTATAGGGCAAGGGAAGACGAAGCGTCTGAAATTCCTGGCATGACACGTGGCAAGCAATCAGTAAAATCCTGCATGAAGACGGTTTATTTTTAAAAGAATTCAAAAAATGGCGTGCGCGAGAGAGAGAATTTTCATGGGAACGCACACCTCGAGGAGGGAAGGTCCTAGAGATGATGATAAATGTCGCGAGCCTCGAGGAGTGGAGCAAACATCTAGGGAACTACCTTCGAGTGAAGAAGCCTTTCAAGACGCCGTCACAGGTAAGTAAATTTTAAATCCTTTCGACAGAAAGGGCCGTAAAAGATACTCCTAGACCTACGAAATCCCGCCTCGACCAACAAAGGCACATGACCCTCGAGCTTTGATCGTTCGAGGGACTTGTGGGGTTGAATGTTGAAGCGGGTTTCATGGGCCTGACTTTTCTGTCCTTGTAAGCCAAGTTCTAAAGACAATAAGGCCCATGAGCCAAAGGCCCAAAGAAGGAGGAATTTTGCTCCCTTATAAATAGTGGCAAATCAGGAGTACGGAGGCAAATACTTTTTAGCGTACTGAAACTCTGTAAAATTTTATAGAGATAAAGTCTTATTTTATCTTACTCTCCCTCTCTCTAAACACTATTAGCCCTCATTTGAGTCTCGACTGACTTGAGAGTCGGAGAGCCAAATCCAAAGGAAGATCCCCTCTGGGTTTGGTCGTGCAGGTACCGCAACGAGAAGGACCATATACGATCGACGATCCATTTGAGACTCTTGACATCCTTAATCAAGCTCACCCTCAGACAAAGAGAGCAAAAGTAGATCTTCAGCCTCTCGACGAAGAAGTGTTGTCTCGACGAGATATCTGGGCATCAACAACGACCACAAATTATTATGTTTTTTCTTATGTATTGAGAGAAATCGAGAAGATTTTCTAAACATATAAATAATAAATAAAAAGACAAATGGGAAGATTATTTACACACAGAGGACATCTCTCTATCTACATATTAAAGCAGAGTCATTTCACCTACTTGTCAGCATTAGATTAAAGAAGTCAATTTATTGATCTGACATCAACTTCGCCTATGAAACCACGCCAACTCCCACCCTTCAAAAATAGATATTCTTATTATTTGATAATTTTTCATTTTTCTTTTTGAAGATAGATTTTACATTTTTAACTATAATGTTCCAACTATACATTTTCATCTTTATTTTATATTGATATCATGCTTAAATCTATATAATGATATACCATCTACTAGTATAGAATTGTTGATTGAAATAATGGTTAATTTTTTGACGCAGATGGTATATTCACTATATAGTTTTAGGCCTAAATACAATGATATCGAAAAAAAATTATTTACACATCAATTAAAAGTGTAAAGTTCGCGAACAAGCTCCCTAATCGCACTAATTCTTATACTAAATTACTAATTACACCCTTGTTAATGTATGAAAAACTAGAAGATGTGAGTCCATATATGGTAAGTATATGGATTGTGCTGAATATCGATGGTTGGTAATAAACAAGAGAGCAGATGCGGCCGGAGTTTTTAGGAATACATAAGGGGTAGAAAGGAGGTTTTGTGCATAATATTGGGGAATGTGTGATTCTTATGACTTAAATTTGAAGAATTCGGATTGAAGACCTCTTAAAATTTAGGTTCTATGAAGGTTTGCTTAAGAACATATTCAAAATTGACAATTTTATTATTAAGCACATTCATAGATAGTTGCCATTTGTATTAATCTTGTCGTCTTGGTTCAAGATCTTATTCCTAGGTATTGGGCTGGCCAATTCTATCATTTTTAAATAGAGTAAATTTAGGTGTTGGACGTCCCTTTACTTTTAATTTTTCTCTTGGTATTTCTTTGGAGCCAGTTTAGAATGCGTACTAGTGTTCCTGGCTGATAACTTTAAATGAAGAAATAAATTTCGCTTTTTATTGTCGCAACTTGTATTACTGCTTTGCATTTCTACCAAAAAAATATATATTAAGAATATGTTACAGCTCTATTTAATAACAGGAATATAAAGTGATAATTTGGGATTATGATCGAACTTATACTTTTCAATATAATTTGACATGGAGTAAAATAATTGATATCTATCTATTTGTCATACAATAATTAAATCTCGTACTTAGTACAGATCATCGACTAATAACAATATAAAATGACGTATGATCGTTCTGGCTTTTCTAAAATATAGAATGACCGATACTTCTGAATAGTTAATCTTCCTTTATTTCTATAGCTAGCATGATCTTCGCACTCGCGGAAACGAAACACATGTGTACTTTGATACTTTCACGTGGTGCAGCTGGAGAGATCTCATCTTAATACCCTAATTAAATAGTCTAGCGGTGTAAGGATGTAATTTGTTATTTCTAATTGATTCAAAGTTGTTGTCATATGTTTTTTATACACGTTTAATACACAGGTCCTTTTTCAAGACGGAGGTCACCCAGTCTTACTGTAGCAAATGATGTTATAAAACTTAGAGAAAAAATGACGAGTAGTACCCGAAAACTGCAAGTGGTTGCCAAAGGTTATCCTGACTTGCACGTCAGGTACAGAAATTCAAAAATCTCATTCAAATGAGATTGAGCATAATTAATGTCTTTCATTGTAGTAGTTGATGAAGCAAGGAGGATCTGCTGCATGTTGGCTTCCGATAGTAGTGGAAGATCTGAGTACTTGCAAAAGTCAAAAAAAATTGAATGTATGTCCTATTCAATAATTGAAATTTGTCAATGCACATGCTAGATCTCTTTAATAAAATTAATAAGGGATAGATTGTCACGCTCAAGAGTAATATTGGTATGTTTTAAATGCGCAGTTTCCTTTACAACAGAAAGAGTTGCAATAGCATCTACATGAAGGGGGGTTGTATAAGGGATTAAGTGACGATTTAATGATAAAATTTTGACATCGGGATCCCGAACTTTGAAGACAATAAATGCATTACCCTGCGGGAAAACTAACGCATCAAAGTTTATCTTTATCTAACCAGGGTGTGGTTTCTTCCAAGGAATGTGATTAACATTTAGAACGGCAATCAAGCTAAGGAGAATGTTTATTAGAGTCATTCAAAAGAGTTGCAACTAGTTAGAATATATAAAGAACGCCATATCTTAGGATAGTTGAGCAGAATGAGCATTCATAAAGACTCGATTATTACGATATTGCCAAAATATGGTACCAAAAAAACACATTTTCTATGCTTTTGTGTTATTATGGAGGAAAGCCTCAAAATCGCTTAGGAAATTTGCAGATAGCGTGATAGTATATTATGGTCAATCCGAGTCTGAAATTGGTTGATCATTGTTATAGTAAATGGACACTCCAAAAATATATGAGAAACATACTCAGTTGGTTCACCAAAAAAGGGAGCAAGAGTTTGGAATAGAGTTTGCATAACGGTTACGAAGCTCAGTCATAGGGAGGCAGTCAGTCAGAGCTTTCGAATGAAAAGTCTGGATTTTCAAGGGAATATGAGACGTGAAATAATGTAAGTAGTAAAGTTTGAGGTAGATGGACTACATTCAATAATCATAGGGATAGCAGATTTCGTGGAAAAAATCACGGAAGACGAGTATTTCCGGATAAGCAGGTCATCAGTGTTCGAACAAGGGATATATATTTGAATAATTCGATTAACAATGTGTGTTGGGAGAAGAGTAGCCAATCAAAGAAGATTCTAGTGATGTGCGGGAGTAATGAAAACACTAACTTTAAGAGATATGTCATGGATTGTCGGGTCAAAGTAAGGGCGGATTTTTGTACCGGGTATCCAGTTATTATTCTTGAAGTTAATAAACCGCCCATTTCCCACAGTCCACATCGTACCATTACAGAAAATATCCCATCACTGTAGCGAACGAGAGAATCGCCAAGATTGTTGCTTCTTCTTTTTATATGGAAAAAGATTTGAATGACCTAAATATTTCTCAATGATGAGGTGTACCCACATATTGGTGGGGGAAGAGAGAATTTTCCAGAATAACTTTGTTTGGAGACAGAAATTAAGATAAGAGGTTTTGTATAAACACAAATGTCAAGAGATTACGATCTACGAATTTATCCTATTTCAAGAGCAAAGGGGCAATAGAATTAGGTTTATTCGATAAAAATTGTATGTTGATGTCACCAATCAAATGGCATATACCCACAGGAAGAAGAAATCTTTGCATAAGATAATTTATTTTCCATAATATATTAGATTTAATAATAATGGTCCTACCTGCTTGGGACAACGAATTCGCATTGCAAGAGGATAGTTGTTGTTTGAGCATTGCAATACAATAATGAAAACATTCATTTTTAACTCTGCTTGAAATGATTATAATTCCTAAGTATGTCTCCATTATTGTTGTTACTTGAATATTTAGAATAGAAGCAATACGTTGTTTTTGCGAAATCATAATGTTTGCAGATGTCTGAAATGAACTTTTATGATAGTTTATCGCCAACCCAGAAAGGTTGTTAAATTTATTAAGAACACCATGACTAAAATTCATGTTACGCTCTATTACATTGGAAAATATAATTGTCTTATCTGCAAAACTAAGAAATGGAAGACAAGTACCATGTCTAGTGAGTTTGATACCCACTATGCGATTTATTTTTTTGAGCTTCAACTTGTAAAGTTCGAGCTTGATATTCAAGAGCCAGACTGAAAAGAAAGGGAGCAACGGGATCACCCTGGGTAAGACAATATTGGGTCTTAAAGATCAGACCAAGAATGTTATTAACCAAAACTGAAAAATGACGAAGACTTGATACAAGTCATGATAAGATTAATCAAGTCCTATAGTCTGATACAACTAATAATCATATTTCCAAATATAAATTTAATGTAGTAATTCATGTGATGGCTAAACCTACCTACAAACGTATGGGATCAATTATAGCTTTTCAAGTATCGTTCCCACGAGGACAAAGTAGTATCTTTTGCAACCAAACTAGTAAGCTAAGTCTTAAAAAGATAATTTGATGATTATGCTACGAAAACTAGGAAAACACAATTTCAGAAGAATATATGGATGAGAAATATCTAGGATCAAGGATCACCTCAACAACTCCTTGATAGATTGCAAGTTGCGTTTATCAAAGAATAGCATGGACTTGTTTGACGGTAAGCAATCTAATGTATCTACTAATTCCTTTCAGACAATAATAGACGTATCTAAACTCCAACCAACAATCACTTTCATGCAAAGTTAATTAAGCAAAGACTATTAGGCGCTTAGAAACTAGAACTAGATCGGGTTAAAATTCACTTTCGTGCTCAATTAAGTCCAACCTAACCTAGGTTTCTATGATTACTTATATCTCCACAAGAACACACAAGTTTATTTGGGTTCAATTCTAGGAAATCCAACACAAACAATCTCCTTTCAGACTCATGCCGTATCTAATTGAAATCTATAGGTATCTCCTTTCAAACTCAACCTAATAGAAATTCTAATTGATAAACTCAACCTCAATAAGAACCCTAGAATTAAATCAAACAAGATTCCATGCTTTCGAAGACAAACACAATAAGATAATCTATCAATTCATTGATGGGATCATCCAAATCCTAGAACAATGGATCTAGCTATGCATAATGAGATAATCAATCAAAAATTCCATACGAATAAAGAGATTCATAAATCTAGAAGAGAATAAGAGATTGCTTGATTCGATCTAGAACTTAGAACACCAATTCTTGAAAAGCCTTCAACAATCTTCACAAAATAGCAAAAACTAGATCTAGAAATTAACAATGGAGAGATTGAGAGAGATGATAGATGGATTGATTCGATTCCCCTAAACAAGCACTCAACACCCCCTTTTATTCTACTCTAAATGTACTCCAAAGGTCCTCCCCAAAAGTAACCCCCTAGAAGTCAAAGAGTTCAAGGCAAATTGACCATTTTCGGAAGGGAGACCGGCTACTCGGGCCGATACTCGGCCGTGGTACAGGCCGATACTCGGCCGTGGCACGGGCCGAGTAGTTCTCTGGTGGTTCTGGTGGGTTTACTCGGCCAGATACTCGGCCATGGCACAGGCCGAGTAGTTCTCTGATGCTCCCTCCTCATCTTCACTTCGTGATGGCTTGTCTCGTCCTTCCTTCGGCCCCTTCTTTGCTTGGTTCTTTCCTTGCTACTCTCCTTGTTCGATCACCTTTCCGTGCACGCTTATGATCTCCAATAGAATGCCTCCAAATCACCTATAAAAATCAAACAAAAGAGTAGATCCCGACTCTACGAAGGAAACTAAGAAAATAAGATAAAACAAGACAAGAAAGACACAAAACGACTCTACTAAAACGAAATAAACATGACCTAAACTAGACTAAAATGCATGCTATAAAATTCCCCCAAGCTTGAACCTTGCTTGTCCCAAGCAAGCACATGTCAACGAATCCACGTAATATACAAAAGAGGTATCTATTGATAACAACGAAAGATCACACAGAAAACAAATCCCTTCCTAGCATGCTTCTCAATCAATGACAAGAATATAATAGTTTCTCAACTCTAGATCTCATCGGATTAATAGAACATGTCACTCTCACTCATATATGTAGGTATGTGTTTCACTCAATGTTATAACTCAACTTTGAATATTAACTACCATAAGCTTGCAACCAAATCTAGATCTCCACTGCTAGGTAGAATGCAAAACACAATCATGAGACATACAAGGGGTTGTAATGGGGCCAAGGTACCTTATAAGGCATGGATGAAATTTTTGGCCATGTGGTGTAAAATCTAGGAGATATGAACTTCATATGAAAACAACACCAACTCAAGTGATATTACAATAAGCACAAATACACAACCCAACCCAAGATCTATCAAATTGTTTATTTGGTGCTCCTTTTCTTCTCTTTCATTTATTTCTCTTTTTTTTGTATTTCATCTCTTCTTTTTTTGTATTTTCTTACTTTCTTTGTAACGAAAAAGAAGGGAGCAATTTGGATATAAACAACAAGATAACGCTCTATAATCAAACATCGTTAACCACCCCATCATCTACCATTCCCCCAAGCTTGTCTCACAACCACACCAAGTAAATAGAAGTTCAATCCCCTAGATAGGTAGGATATAAATATAGGTTCGGATTACTTTTGTGGAGCTAACAAAGAAAGGCTATAAGGCTCAAAGGGCTACAAGAGAAGGATATCATCAAGGGTAGTCAAGGATAATATGGGCTCATAAAATATAATGTCTCAATCAAATGTGATGCATTTTTAGTCCTATATGCAGTCTCAAAGAGATTTAGAAGAAAGTTCTAGAGATAACAAACAAAGAGAGTTCACTCATAAGAAATAAGAGGACTTTGCAAATGTATCCCAAGAAAGGCAAACAAGCTCACTAGGACAATTATCTAGAGTTTCGGTTCTAATATATCTTAATCAAAGTCCACATGCTCAGGTCAATGTCAAAAGTGTGATCAATCATATCATAATCATAATGCAATTGTAATATTAACGAATAAAGCATATTAAAAGGATTCACAGTCAATGCACCATTATAAGAACTCACAAAGGAACATGCAGGGGAAACGTGATAACCGACACAAAAGCAAAAAAATCAAAATCAAAAAGAAAAAAAATGCAATTCTAACCAACCTACATGCAAATACTCCCCTCCCTCAAGATTAAAACTAACATTGTCCCCAATGTATAACTAAAAAGCAAAAGGAAGAGAAATACTTACTAGGAACTACTCTTGTGAAGGTGGTTTAGGAGGAGGTCGACCCTTGAGAGAAAATCTCCCCTCATTAGGTAGACGGAGAAGATGGCCACTATCCCCCAGATCAAGATCCTCCTTCAACCTCAAATTGGATGGAAGAGTCTTCAACTTCACTTTTGGTGCCTCTTGAGTCTCCTCCATGGGGTATACGTCTTCACGAGATAGGGTCTCAAATACGGTCTCATGCACCTCATTACCAGATTCAAAATCTAAGAGCACATCAGCAAGTATCTCTAGATTGTCAGCTCCGGTCACACTCTCAGTCAAGCAATACTCCAACGGATCATCAATCAAAATGGCCATCAACGATTCTTGAGTTGCTTTTTCAACCACATCAAAGCTATAAACATCATCCTCAAAAGCAGGCTGCTTCATAACGTTAGGATGGTTGAATTCCATTTTCTCTTCCCCAATATTGAAGGAGAAAACACCGTTCTTCACATCGATAAGAGCACCCGCGGTAGCTAAGAAGGGTCGTCCCACTATTATTGGAATAGGAGAATCAGTGGGAATATCTAGGACAATGAAATCATTCGGGATGTAGAACTTGCCAATCTGGATTGGAATGTCCTCCAAAATACCAACCGGGCTTGTTGTAGATCTATCGGCCATGAGTAAGGTCATCTTCACCGGTCTAGGCTCTCTAAAATCAAGCTTCTTGCATATGGATAGAGGAATGATGCTCACACTAGCACCCAAATCAAATAAAGCCTGGTAGGTACTCCTCCCTATCACCATAGGAACACTAAAGCTGCCCGGATCTCCAAGCTTAGGGGGCAACTTGTTTTGGATGATAGCGCTACATTCTTGGTTCAAAGCAATGGTGTGGTAGTCATCAAGGTTCGTCTTGTTGGATAGGATATCCTTCAAGAACTTCACATAGGTACGCATTTGCTTGAGAGCTTCGGTGAAGGGAATGTTGATGCAAAGTTTCTTCAACACCTCCACAAATTTGCCAAATTGGTGTTCTAGCTGAGCTTGGGCTCTCCTTTGTGGTAAAGGAAGAGGAGGCTTGTAAGGTGGTGGTGGCACATACTTCGGCTCTTCCTTCTCCTCTTTCTCTTGAACCTTAGCTTCATCGGGATCATCAATAGCAACACCTTTCTTCTTAAGATCTACCACTTTAGGATCTTCAAGTTGTCTTCCACTCCTCAAGGACACAGCATTGATTTTCCCTTTTGGATTGGCCTCAGTTTGGCCCGGAAGATGACCTTGGGGTCTAGGAGCATTCTTGGCATATTGAGCATGCAAGCTATCATGACTATCCAGTTTCTTGTTTATGTTCTGAAGCTCCCTCATAATCAGCTGAAGCGTAGACTCATCGGATGGTTGAGAACGCTCTTGATGTTGTTGTGGAGGGGGTCTTGGTTGGAAACCAGGGGGTATCTCTGAGAAGCTTGATTTCCTCCCCAAGGGAGGTTAGAGTGATTCCTCCAATCGGGGTTAGAGGTGTTGGAATATGGATCATTCCTCGGACCCCGATTAAAGTTGTTCATGTAGTTCACCTCCCCTTGTGCTTCACCTTGAGCATCGTATTGTTGGCATGATGAAATAGTATGGTCACCCTCTCCACAAAACTGACAAACCACACTAGACGTATCTCGAGAGGATGATCCGGCACCATTCGCTTTAGATTTTTGAATCGCCAAAGTCAACCTCTTGATCTCTTGCTGCATAGCATCTATCTGAGTTTGTTGGTGAGTTTCAGCATTCACCTCATACATCCCGGCCGCTTTCTTAGGATGTGACCGAGCATCATTATAATAATGAGAATGTTGTGCGGTATCTTCGATCAAATTCCATGCTTCCTCAACATCCATTGACATTATTCTACCTCCAGCTGAAGCATCAATAATGAGTCTGGTAGAACTATCAACTGCATTGTAGAAGACGTGTAGCAAAGTCCACTTCTCTTGACCGTGATGAGGGCACAACATCAACAATTCCTTGAACCTTTCCCATCCTTCATATAGAGATTCAGCATCTTTCATCTGGAAGGCTAAAATCTGATTTCTCATCTCAGCTGTCTTCTTAGGAGGGAAATATTTGGTGAGAAAAGCACTGGCTAACTCATCCCATGTGGTAACGGAGCCAAGAGATATAGCATTATACCAAGCCTTTGCTCTATCTCAGAGAGAGAACGAGAATGTGCGCAAGAAGAGTGCATCTTGACTCACTTCGTGGATCTTCACAGTATCCATAAGATCGGTGAAAGTGGCCAAATGTAGGTGCGGATTCTCGGACGACAAACCCCCAAACTGATTTTGTTGAACCATGTTGATAAAGGAAGGTTTGAGCTCGATGTTACGAGCGGTCACGGGAGGTCGAACCACACCAAAAACTTGCCCTCAGTGATTAGGTGTCACATAGTCACCTAAAGTCATATGTGGTTGAATGAGGGCGTTATTCGGCGGATCTCCATTGCCTTCTTGAGCCATCTCTTGTTCAATTAGAACACGTTGTTGTCTTCTTCTCAAGTGAAAAGCACGTTGAGGTTCGGGATCAAAGTCGTTGTGATTATTAGTGCTTAAGGCTCTTCGCATGAGAGTATAACAAACCTGAGATCAAAGACTAGAGAAAAGGATCAAATAATACAAGAGACTTAGTCGAACCAGTTGTAGGATACAACTAATAGTATCTAATGTCCACGGCAACGTCGGCAAAAACATGATAGGGCTAAACCTACCCACAAGCGTATGTGATCAATTGTAGCTTTTCAAGTGTCGTTCCCACGAGGAAAAAGTAGTATCTTTTGCAACCAAACTAGTAAGCTAAGTCTTAATAAGATAATTTGATGATTATGCTACGAAAACTAGGAAAACACAATTTCAGAAGAATATATGGATGAGAAATATCTAGGATCAAGGATCACCTCAACAACTCCTTGATAGATTACAAGATGCGTTTATCAAAGAATAGCATGGACTTGTTTGACGGTAAGCAATCTAATGTATCTACTAATTCCTTTCAGACAATAATAGACGTATCTAAACTCCAACCAACAATCACTTTCGTGCAAAGTTAATCAAGAAAAGACTAATAGGCGCTTAGAAACTAGAACTACACCGGGTTAACATCCACTTTCGTGCTCAATTAAGTCCAACCTAAACTAGGTTTCTATGACTACTTATATCTCCACAAGAACAAACAAGTTTATTCGGGTTCAATTCTAGGAAATCCAACACAAACAATCTCCTTTCAGACTCATGCCGTGTCTAATTGAAATCTATAGGTATCTCCTTTCAGACTCAACCTAATAGAAATTCTAATTTATAAACTCAACCTCAATAAGAACCCTAGAATTAAATCAAACAAGATTCAATGCTTTCAAAGACAAACACAATAAGATAATCTATCAATTCATTGATGGGATCACCCCAATCCTAGAACAATGGATCTAGCTATGCATAATGAGATAATCAATCAAAAACACCATAAGAATAAAGAGATTCATAAATCTAGAAGAGAATAAGAGATTACTTGATTCGATCTAGAACTTAGAACACCAATTCTTGAAAAGCCTTCAACAATCTTCACAAAATAGCAAAAACTAGATCTAGAAATTAACAATGGAGAGATTGAGAGAGATGATAGATGGATTGATTCGATTCCCCTAAACAAGCACTCAAAACCCCCTTTTATTCTACTCTAAATATACTCTAAAGTTCCTCCACAAAAGTAACCCCCTAGAAGTCAAAGAGTTCAAGGCAAATTGACCATTTTTGGAAGGGAGACCGGCTACTCGGGCCGATACTCGGCCGTGGCACGGGCCGAGTAGTTCTCTGGTGGCTCTTGTGGGTTTACTCGGCCATGGCACAGGCCGAGTAGTTCTCTGATTCTCCCTCCTCATCATCACTTCGTGATGGCTTGTTTCGTCCTTCCTTCGGCCCCTTCTTTGCTTGGTTCTTTCCTTGCTACTCTCCTTGTTCGATCACCTTTCCGTGCACGCTTATGATCTCCAATAGAATGCCTCCAAATCACCTGTAATAATCAAACAAAATCGTAGATCCCGACTCTACGAAGGAAACTAAGAAAATAAGATAAAACAAGACAAGAAAGACACAAAATGACTCTACTAAGACGAAATAAACATGACCTAAACTAGACTAAAATGCATGCTATCAATGCAATTAAGAATTTGAAAGAGAGATTAAAGAAAATCATTGCTTAAAGTATTTCTTATTACTTGATGTGAGTTACGAGTAATTTTGAATCATAAGGCTCTTTATCTAACGCTCTAACCCGATAAGATAAAATATGTAAAGATATCCTAAAATATATACCATCCATTATATATAATATTCATGGACTTTAGGCCTAGAAAATTGCTAATGCTTTCTCTTCTTTTTTTTTTATTATAGGTAAACAAAGGGAATCCTCCCTAACCAGGAGGCAATCCCGCATTATCATGCCTGATAATGCTTACAAAGTTAAAAAGAAAAACTAAGGAGCAAAGGACGCGAAACGCGCATCCTTTTGTCGCAAAGTCCTGATATAACTATCATGTACATTACCTAGGTTACATATATACATAATATAATCTAAGTCTATAGTCTGAGCCTCCTTAGATGCCAAAAGATCAACAACCTTGTTGATTTCTCTAAAACAATGAAGGAATTTGGTCTCTTCAAAGTAGAGGATTTCCCGCTCGATGTCCTTGATAATAGTCTGGATGCCCCAAGGTACCTGCCAAATTTTGCTAATCGCATTTATAACTGAAAGGTTATCGCCTTCTATAATAAGTTTTCTTATGTTAAGTTGTTTAGCCGTTTTTTTAGCTTCTAGGGCAGCAAGAGCTTCTTCCTGCATAGGAGAGGAAGCATTAATTCTTTTATGAGCAATGACAATAATTTTCCCAGTGCAGTTTCTGATAATGTTATCCGCAATAGAATCACCATTAGTTGAAAAAGAAGCGTCGAAGTTGATTTTGCACTAGGAATAAGGTGGTTTTTTCCACGTGGTCCTATTATTTCTCTTTTTGTGCGAGTTGTTATTATTATTCGATTTATTGTAATTGTTTCTAGAGGAATTATAGTTCATCGTAGCTAACCAGGAGTGATATTGAATAAAGGCCAAGTCATAGGGCGATTTTGTAATCTTGTTATTCTTAAAAATTTGTCTATTACGGTCTCTCCAAAGTTCGTGCCATACAAAGTATATAATGTCTATATTTTTATTATTGTTAAAGAAGAACGTGAAATCATCAATGAAATCATTTGTACATTTAAAGGAGATGTTTCTACCTAGTTGATGTTCAATCTTCCTGATTGTTTGGATGGTATTAGGACATTCAAAGAAAAAGTGAGAGGTTGTTTCAACGGAAAAATTGCAAGGGGTACAGTGATTAGGAACTCTATTGAAATATCTGTTTAGTCTTTCCATAGTTGGAAGGCAATCTGAGAGAGCTTTCCAAATAATTTTTTTTATTTTAGGGGGAATACGGAGATTTCAAATTTTATTAAAAATATCACAATTGATACTTGTAGAGTTTTTGTTTGTTAATTTAATAGCACTTTTTGTACTGAACTCGCCAGAACTTGATAATTTCCAGATTAATTTGTCATCTGTATCCGACGAAGGAATATAAATCTTTATGATCTGGTTAACAATACTTATGGGAAGCATAGTTGCTAATTTTAAAGGGTCCCATCTTTTATTCTGTGTGATAAAATCAGATACCTTAGTATTTTGGTTATGGATAATTGGGTTAAAGAACGTATTAATCTTAACGTTGTCAATCCAGTTATTATTCCAAAAATTTATTTGTTTACCATTACCGACAACCCGGAATAGTCCTTCTTTAAATTTGTCATGAAGGTGCATCAAGCGTCCAAATTGCCAAGAGTGTCTGTATTTTTTATTATAATTGAGAATTGTTTTACTTTTAAGGTATTTCTCATTTATGAGTCTAACCCAAATATTATTATTATCTGAAATTAGTTTCCACAGTAATTTCATCTGAAGTGAAACATTGATATCTTCGGCTTTATGTAGACCCATACCACCTTGGTTTTTGGGTTGACAGATCGAATCCCAAGAGATAAGAGATCTTGAGTTTGGAGAATATTTATTCCAAAAGAATTTTTTATTGAGATCATCTATCTTATTATGAATATCTGTTGGAAGGTAAAAGATTTGCATCAGGTAGTTGGTCTGAGATAAAAGATTTGATTGGATTAAGACAGATCGTCCGGCTTGGGAAAGTGAATTAGCTTTCCAGCTTGATAGTTGGTTTTGGAGTTTTGCGATAGCATAGTCAAAGCATTCATTTTTAACTTTACCTACTAGGATTGGGATGCCCAAATATTTTTCCATAGAAGTTGTAATTCTTATATGCAATTCAGAGGCTATATTATTTTTCATATGGGGTTGGATTTTTTTGGAAAATTGAATAGAGCTCTTCTCATATTAATGTTTAAGCCTGAAATTTGAGATAGGTGTTGTAAGGTGTTTTTGATGTATTTGGCATTGGAGACGTTAGCATTTGCGAAAATAATAGTGTCGTCTACAAAACTAAGAAATGGAATACACATACCCTGATTACATATTTTGATACCTACTTTATGGTTGTTTTTCTGTGATTCTTTGGTCAATAATCTAGCAAGATATTCCATGGCTATGATGAATATGAAAGGCGCAATAGGATCGCCTTGTCTATGCCACATTTTGGTTAGAAGATAGGTCCAGGTTCATTATTTACTAAAACATAGAAAGAGGAAGAAGAAATGCATTTCATTATTAAGGAAGTCCATTTGTGTGAAAAACCAAATGAAATCATCATTTTCTCAATAAAAGGTCATTGAATTTTGTCGTACGCTTTTACCATATATATCTTAATAGCCATCCATCCTCTATGACCTTTTTTCTTGTTATGAAAAGAATCAAAAATTTCATGAGCCATTAGGATATTGTCCTGAATAAGTCTATTTGTGACAAACGCACCTTGTAAGGGGTTTATAATTTTCGGAAGTAAAGGTTGAAGCATGTTCCACATCAGTTTCGTGACGATTTTGTAAATTGTGTTGCAGATACTAATTGGGTGGTAATGGTTTATGGATTTGGGGTCGTTTGTTTTAGGGATTAGGGAAATAAAACAATGAGTTGAATCACTTAAAAGGTTTCCACTATGAAAGAACGATTGAATGGATTTTACAAGGGAGTGTTTGATTATGGACCAATAGGCTTGGTAAAATTCAGCAGGGAATCCATCTGGACCCCAAGTTTTGTGTTTTAGCAATTCATTAACTATATTTTTAATTTCAACTTCCGTTGGGTTTTTAGTTAATAGAAAGTTATCAGTGTCCGAAATTATGGAAGGGATAATCTCAAAGTATTGAGAATTAAGCGTAAAGATATGACTAGGGATAGATCTCGACTGTAGATCCTTAGTAATCGCTTCTCGAATATCTTTTTGGGTAACATGGTGGAAACCATCTAGAGAGGTGTAAAATGTAATTTTTTGTTTAAACATTCTCTGCTTAGCGATTTGTTGAAAGTATTTGGAATTTTTATCCAAATGGTAAGAATTTTGAACTTTAGCTCTTTGCGACCAATAGCTATGTTGAAAAGATAGAAGGGCATTGTATTGATTGGAGACATGATAGAACTTATTAAGTAGGTAGGTATTGTTAGGATTTTTAAGAAGTTCATATTGGATATTAATAAGATTTGATGAGTTTTGAATTAATTTAGTATGATTGTTAATAGTGAATTGTTTCTTCCATGATTTAGAGAGAGATTTAAGTTTTTTTTGTTTCATGTATAGGTTAAACATGAATGAACCTACTTGATTAAAAGACCATGCATTTCTTACTAAATGAATATACTATGGGTGATCAATCCCTGCGTTTTCAAATCTGAAAGGGTATTTCTTGAAATCCGTATTATTTTCTAAATTCAAAATTATGCAACAATGGTCTGACGTGGTAAATGGAAGATGTGTAATTTTAATTGTTTTTTACCAATTATTGAAAATAGGTTGAACCATACATTTGTCGAGTTTTTCTAGGATTGTAGAAGAAAAATTTAGAGATTTTCTCCATGTATAGGGGAAACCTTGTGAAGGAACTGTAATTAATCCATGAATATTAGTTAGATTTTGAATTCTACGGAATCTATTATTATCAGGGATGCAACCACCCCATTTATCCGAAAGGCAAGAAATTTCATTAAAGTCTCCCATTAGGAGGACAAGGAGTTTATATTTAGAAATTTTACGGTCGATTTTGTCCCATAATTCCTTTTTAAAACTATCATTAGAAGGAGCATAAATGAAAAGCATAATATATTCGAAACTTTTTTTGTTAAATTTTACAATGATAATGTTGTTTTTAATGTAGCAGATTTTGAAAAAGTTGGTGTTAATCGAGTTTGAAAGAAACAACCAAAGGCCTCCCTTGGTTTGGTCTGCATGACTAATATATATATTTTTGAAACCTAGTTTATGTATGAAGTTGTTGTTCGGAATATTATTAGATTTAGTTTCAGCTAAACAAAGGATATCTAGAAGGTTCGATCTTTTAATAAAATAAATTTTTGTCCAGAAATCAGTTCTTTTAGTGCCCCGATAATTCCAATATGCTATATTCATATAAACGTTTGGAATGGATATATAGTTAAAAGGTGTCGCACAACACAACATGAAGGATACCCACAACTATCAAGTTTAAAGCATAATAGATAATGAGAAGGATACCCGAAAGTATCAATCATATGGTAATTTATATAATGAGAAGTATACCTTTCAGTCTCAACAGTAGAGTTTATATAAAGATAAGGATACCTTTCAGTATCAACATAACTGATTATAGGATACATGATATGATTTAGATAAGTTAAGATATATTACAAAACTTCATAAAACTTTGAGATAACATAATATTTCAAGACATGTAATATAGAACAATCATACCAAACCGAGTTTAGGCAACTATTACAGCAAATATACTGTCCAACGTTCTATAGAAAATGGGGTTTGCATAAAAACTGACAGCAGTATATGCATTCAGACAAATAGAGACAGCTGGCCTGAAACAATAATATCACCTGTGAGCATTGGGAAAATGAGGTTAACAGTAAATGTAACCCCGGTGTCAATATAATAACAACTAGGTGAACACTAATCACCAAGCTTAAACAAACAGACTGCCTCACAATTGCACTTATGATCAACATAATCAATTCAAATCCAGGAAAAATGTGATAATAACTCTGGATGATTTCCACAACTACTTTAGCAGTAAGTTTACAGCGATAAGAAAATAGCAAAGGAAAAGCAACCTCATACATGTAGAGGTCATCATGCATACTGCAGAGTTGCAACAAATAAGGCTTGACATATTTTACTAATGGTAGATATATATAGAAAACATGATATAAATATATCCAGTAGTACATAAAATATAGAAATACATATACCATTTGATTATAGTAAGTGAGAATACTACAATTCAATAACAACTGATTGGCAGAACCAAATAAACCATATTTGGCATGCGAAATCAGTATTAGATCATATTGAGTATATGGACAGAAGCATGTGAAGTACAATTTGGTAAAGAAAATTAAGCCATTTTTTGTATGCAGTAATAGTGTGTAATTGAGTTTGAATTTTATCCTTAGAACTATGCTTGATAGAGGGCATGCATGTGATCAGTTTGTTTCCTACCATGAGTCTGAAAAGTATAATCATAAGAGTTTTCTCGAGAAGGGCTGGTACTTTCTTGATTTTAAGTCACATAGAATAGTTTCAGACCAGTCTTGAATGGCAAGTGCAGCATTTTAGTGGAGGCCGCCACACTTGAGAGAGGGTATAAAAGGCCATACATCTCAACTTACCAAACAAATTACCTACTTTATAAGCCACAAATTACTCCTCCTTTAATCAATAGGTTTTATAACCCAAATTTATAACCTTGTTAGACCTAATTACAAAAATTGCCTTTCACTTATATTCCGATCCTACTAATTGATAAGCCTATTCTACAATTATAAATTTAACAGTGCTCTTCGATAACTATTTTTGTATCACGTACATTCTCAATTTCTCATAACCACATGATCGAGCTTATGTAACTTAAAATAACTGTAGACACTTCTTATCTATATTATTATTTTTTATAATAGGTTAATACTGGAAATCCTTCTAAAAAGAAGACAGTTCCCTTTATCACTGTGGATAATGCTTAAAAAAAATAAAGAAAATTAAGAAGAGAAGGCTGATACTTAGTCTCTCTCGTAAAGTCGTGATATATACATCAGGTAAATAAAAAACATCTAGAAGTTGGAGGAATTCTTTCAATTCGGTTGTTAATGCCGTCTGAGTAGCCAAAAAATCCGTTGCCTTGTTACTTTCACGGAAACAGTGATAAACCTTGATCGCTCTGAAACTCTTGAAGCATTCCTCAATATTCGTAATAATAGTTTGAATACTCCATGGCACATGTCATATCTTTTTTATTTCATTGATAAGCACTAGATTATCGTCTTCAATTATAACTTGTGGAAGATGAAGAGTCGATGCTGCTCGAATTGCATGAAATACTACCAATCCTTCAGCCTCCAAAGGAGAAGAAGAATATACATTTCGACTATTTATGGAAATAATTTTACCTAATGCATGTCAAATAATATATCAAATAAAAGTATCACCATTAGGACGCATTGATGCATCAAAATTTATTTTATACCATCCATCTGGTGGTTTCATCCATGAGAAATGATTTTTACGCTTTCTCTTAACCTGTGATGGAACATATGATATTGATATTGGACTGAAGCCTTCAATGATTGGAAAAGAATAAATGGAGAATCAACATGAGACGAAGGAGACCTTTGATTTTTGAAGATTTGTCTATTTCTGTTACACCAGAGTTCATACCAAAGAAACAGATTAAATTTGGATTTGAGTTGTTTTACAAGAAATAATCAAAATCTTTATTAAACAATTTGTATCCTTTAAATTGAAAATTGTCGTGTCCGGTTTTGTAAACTTTGAATCACTGGCACAGTTATATGAAATTTAAAAAAGAAATAAGAGGTAGTTTAAAAATGGGCATCACAAGGTGTGTAGAAATTTGAAACTCTATTAAAATGATGATTTAATGGTTTTGTAGTAGGTAAATAGTTTGATAAAGCTTTCAAAAGAAAATTAATAATTTTGGTGGAAGATTCAGATTCCATATGCTTTTAAAAGGTGTTGTATGTTGGTCAAACCCATTTTGTCTAATTAATTCAATAGCTGATTCTAAAGAGAAATTACCAAAAGTAGAGAATTTTCATATTATTTTATCTTTCTTATCTATTGTTGGAATACATATACTAAAAATATGGTCAACTATACTTATAGGAAGAAATATTGCCAATTTTAGAGGATTTCATTTATGATTAGAAGTTATGAATTCTGATATTTTAGTAGATCGGTCATGAATTGAAGGATTGAAGTAACAACTATAGTTATATCCTTTATCCAATTATCTGTCCAAAAATCAATGTGTTTACCATTTCCAAGAATCCCAAAAATACACTTTCAAAATAAGTCTCGTAAATGTAACAGTCTTGTAAACTACCAAGATTGACGAGCTATATTTTTATATTGAAGAATTTGAGGATCATGAAGATATTTTTATAGATAATTCTTACTTACATATTATCTTCATGAGTTAATAATTTTCAAATAAGTTTCATTTGAGAGAAATATTAACATGTGTAGCTTTACGTACACCCATTCCTCCAGAAAATTTTTAGTCTCCACACAACATACAAGAGAGTAAGGATTTTGAAGAGCAGTTATTTTTATTCCAGATTTATTGATATATCAATAGTATTATGAACACCAATTGGAAGAAACTTTGCATTAAATAATTAATATTTGATAAAAGATTTTATTGAACAAAAACTGAACGAGCAGCTTGAGATAAATTATTTGGCTTCCAATTAGAAAGTTGTTTTTTGAGACTATTAGTAGCATATTCAAAACACTCATTCTTAACTCGACCTTCCACAGTTAGAATTCCAAGATATTTTTCGATTGAAGATGCTTCACGAATTTGTAATGTCGAAGCTAGTAAAAATTTTGTTGGTCCTGAAATATTTGTAGATAATTGGATTGAATTTTTATCATAGTTTATTTTTAAACCCGATAAATTAGATAAATGTTCTGACATATCTTTAATATATTTTACATTTTAAATATTTACATTAGCAAAGCTGATAATATCATCAGAAAAAACTAAGAAAAGGTATGCATATACAATGTGAAGATGTTAATATATACACGATGGCATATCCTTTCAGATTCAGATATAAGTGAATATGCTAAATATTCCATAGCAAGAATAAAAATAAAAGGTGATATATGATCTCCTTGACAAAGTCCACATTGATGTTTAAATATCGATACAAGCTCATTATTAACGAGTACTGAAAAAGAAGAGGACGTGATTCAAGTCTTAATTACAGAAATGCATGTTGTTGAAAACACAAATGAAGATAAAACTTGAGAAAAAAATGGTTGATGTATTTTATCATAATCCTTTTCCATGTCAAGGTTTATGGCCATCCAACTTTGTTTTCCATGCTTTTTATTATAAAATGAATGAAAAATTTGACGGGCAATTAAAATATTATCCTGAATATGACGCATCTAAACAAAAGCAACCTGGAGGAGTGAATTAATTTTGGTAGTACTATTTCAAGTCTATATAGCCCAAATTTTAGTGATTGTCTTATAAGTGATGTTGCAAAGGCTTATAGGACTATAATGATTTATCATTTGTAGAATTTTTTTTTGGGATAACCATTATGAAAGAATGTGTAGATTCAGATAATGGAGAGCTAGTAAGAAAAAACACTTGAACTGCATTTAGTACTGATTTTTCAATAGTCGACCAATATAATTGAGAAAATTCAGCAGGAAATCCATCTAGGCCACAAATTTTATTTTAAGAAAGCTCTTTGACCACATTTTTAATTTCAGATTTTGTGGGTTGTTTTCTAAAAATATATTATCTTCATTAGTAATTATCTTTGAAATTATATTCAAATGTTGTTGTGAGAAAGGTCGAGTATGTGAAGGATTGAAACGAACTTGAAGATCTTTATTAATTGTTAACTGAATATATTTTTGATCATGATGTGAAATGCCATTAAGAGAGGTGAGATGAGTAATCTTTTACTTGAAAGACCTCATTTTCGCTACTTGCTGAAAATTTTTAGTAATTTTATCCATATTCTAAGAGTTTTGGATTTTTGCGCTTTGTGACCAATATTTATGTTGAAAATTGAGCAAAGAATTATTCTTATTTGTTATTTTTAAAAATTGTTTTGCATAAGGTATGAAATTGATGGATTTAGAAGTAGGTCATTTTGAACTTTTTCCGAATTAGAAGATGTAGTTAGAAGTTGTGTATGGTTATTTTGAGGAAAATGCTTAGCCCGGAGCTTTGAATAATGTTTCAACTTATGTTGATGCATGTAGAATTTAAACATAGAGGAACCTGGACAAGGGTGTTGCTAAATGACGCATGTGATTTTTGCTTTTTAACGCAGCGTTGGTACCGTCGGTTCCTGCCAGCTAGGAACCGCCGGTTCCTGCCAGCTGGAAACCGCCGGTTCTGACACGTTAGTAACCGTCGGTTCAAGTTATATTCCAATTGGCTTCCATTAATCAATTTTCAATAAGTTTATTACAATATATAACACCTATGTAGTCCTTTATACTATATTTTAACAAATAATGAGATGTTTTACTAGCCCGTAGCATTATCGAGATGATATCAATGTGGTTTCATCTTTCCTTAACCATTATATAGAGAGCAATGTGATGCACTAGGCCATAACACTAACAATTTTCAATAAGTTTATTAGTAATTTTTATTACTTATATAGTAAGGTCAATAACCATGTTTCGATATATTTTGATTTTATATAACACTTTTTTGGCAACAAAGTAATTGATTTTATTACTAATAATTTTACAAAAAAAATACATTGAATTTCATGTGCATTTTATCAATGTAAGATTGAAGAACGGGAAATATAGTCGATTAGGATATTTAATCATGAATGAAAAAATGTACCAAATTTAGAATGTTAAAATTAGCGTAATCCAATGAGCACCTTCAACCTTGTAATTTGTAATAAATAACTAAAATATGTAATCTGTATTAAATAAGATCAAATAACTGAAATAGTGGCATATAATCACCTGTTAGTTGTATGGGTTTTAAGGTTGAAGACCGTGTCAGTCCATGCAAGACAATTCTTTCTTTGTGTGGTGCAAGCCAGTAATCTTCCATATACTTGTGCAAATGAGGACACCTCGACCAAGTATTAACAATTTTGTTTAGTTCTTCATTATATGAAGCCTCAGTTTTTTTCTTGAATAGCCCATAATATGCAGAACTAAATGCACTTATGAAGCCTCAATTTTGTTCGTATTACAGAGGTAAGACAAATGATAAATTTTATTAAATAGTATATAATTTACAACTTATTATATCATGACCTAAATGTATTCAAAACTACTCATTTAAAATTGTATTGTATATGTTTATATTTTGGATTTGGTGTATGTTTTGGATAATTTGGTGTATGTTTTGGATTTGGTTTATATTTTATCCGTTGTTCACATTAAGTGTGAAAACTTTGTTGATTTCAACTATGATCTTCATTTCACAAACCACATATAACAACATCCACCTTAATAAATTGAAAAATGGTTATAGGCCACAATAAGCAGAATCGAATAGTTACGTATTTTAATAATGTTATAGACCAGTAAAACATATTATTTTCTATCAAAATATAATTAAAAAGACTACATATGTGTTATATTTTGTAAAAAACTAATCAAAAGTTATTTATTGTATGCCAATTGGCATTTACACAGAATCGAGGGTTAATAGGTGGCAGAAACCGGGGGTAAAGAGCTGCCAGGAACCGGCGGTTTGTGCCACGTATTAACCGGCGGTTTGTGCCACGTAGTAACCGGCGGTTTGTGCCACAGAGTAACCGGCGGTTTATACGCTGCGTTAGAAAATAAAAAAATGCGTCCAAAAGAATTGCCGCTAGACAATAAAGATTCTAAGTGTTTTAACCACATTTAAATAATCTGGATGATCAATCCATACATTTTCAAAACAGAAGGGGATGTTTTTTTGCTAAAGATTGATTTCAAATTGTAAAAGAAAATGAGATATTTATATTAAATGAAACCATTATAAAAAGAAGATTATACTATACACCTACCTAATCTAGGGCTGAGCAAAAATATCCGATCTGGTCAACCCGATCCAAAAACTGGCCAATCCGAATCCGAAAAATCCGGATACAAAAAAATGCATTTTTTTTATCCGATCCGATCCAGTTATTTTTCCGGATATTCAGATCGGATACGGATCATTGAATATTCAACTAGATATCCGGGGATGGTATATTAGTTATATATATATATATATATATATATATAACCCTCAGTAGACAACTTGTTCCCACTCCCATTTCACTTTCTTCGTTCACTAACCATAACATTACAACAACAACGGCTGAGCGGCGACGGCGCTTGTTCTGTTGTTCATTCACTTTCCTCGCCTCTCGTCGACTCGTCCTGGTTGGCCGTTGGTCCTAGCCTCTCTTCCTTTCGTTGTTACGTCCTTGCCTCTCTTCCTCGCAGTCCTCGCCTCTCTTCCTCTTCGTCCCATCCTCTCTAGTCTCCAAGTCGTCATCTCGATCTCGTTGTTCATCCTCTACAAGTCGCCATCTCCAAGTCGCCTCTCGTCATCCCCTCTAGATCATAGATATGGTGAGTTAATTTGGGTTTGCTAATTTTGTTGATTTACTTGATTGTGCGTTTGATTGGTTGATTATGCGTTTGATTGGTTGATTATGCGTTTGTTAATTTGCTTTCTTTTCTCTCCAAGTTGCCATCTCCAATTTGTTGATTATGCTTTTCAAGTTTCAACTGTTTTTTGTGTTTGTTAATTAATTTTGTTGTTGTTTTGCGTTCTAATTCAAAATAGATATGGTGAGCTAATCTAATATACTATAAAAGTTGAGTTAGAGGTCCACTAAATACCTCCAAATCAACCACTCCATTTCCGATTTTATCCTTACTCATTCACAAGCCAATTACCATAATCACCCATAACAAGTTAATTATATTTTTTTTACCAAAAAAGTTATTATCCATTCCCTTTGTATTCATTACACTTATAAATAATCCCTCCATTCATTAAAGAATGTTATTTAAACCATTTATTTATTTTTAAAAATATTGTTATTTTAGATGTTTAGTTAGTGAGTTAAGAGATTTATTTTTAAAAATTATAATTTTTATTTTTTTTATAAAATTATGATTATTCATTGGTTGAAAATGATGATTTATGAAATTAAAAAAAACATATAGACTAATAATAAATTCGTTAATTTTTATGCACATATAATATAGAATAATAATAATAAAGTTCATTTTTGATGGATTACTTGTAACTAAAATCAAACACACAATTACTCTAAAACTCTCAATTTCATTATCATTGTTCTCAATATATCCTCACCGCCTCTTCAACTTTATCCCTAGCCTACGACCCTTCGAATTCCCTTCGATTTTTCACCATAGCTATTAATGTAATTAAATGAATTCAATTGCTTTCATGTTTGACCGTTTGTAACCTTCAAAATTACTTTCTCCATCCTCAATTGTGGAGTAACATTCGACATTTATTTCCCTAATTCAACTCTGAGAAAATGTTGATCATGGTACGCTATAAAGTATAAACCATGCTTTACCAACCCTCGTCATCTTTTTTGCACCTTTACTACTTATCGTCTTCTTTGTTCCGCCGCATGTCTTTGTGTTCTCACCTTCAACGAGCTCAAAGGTCCTTTGGCGTGGAGGTATATTTCTATCTTGCACTTCCTCTTTATTTGTAGTTTGTTAATTCGAAATCGTTGGTTAGAATTGATCAATCAAAGTTGTAGAGCTCTAAATTTGAGATTTTGATATGATTTCCCTCTTAATTGATAAGTAATTCTTTGATATGATTTCCCACTTAATTGATAAGTAATTCTTTGATATCTTCTTAATTCTTATTCTTCTTAGACTTATCAATTTTAGATGTAGGAGCTCCCCAAGATCATTAAAGACTTTGTTAATCTTTTCGAATTCTTTGCCTTTGTAGACTGGTCAAGTTCTCATCATCCAGTCTCACACTATTCAATCATTTCTGGTTAGTCAGCCATCAATTTTTGGTCATTCACTCATATGGCTCATTCAATTTAACTGCTCTTGTTGATGGTAAAGAGTTCTATCTGAATAGGTATATTGAAATCTTTGACTTTTGGGTGTTTATTTCATAATTGTTTGTTACTTACATTTACATACTCCCATCCACTGACCAGGTATCACTAATATACTAGATAAAAAAATTAAATGAGTTGAGAATTGAGGATTTCTTTATATTTGTATTATGTTTTCAAATGGATGTGATATGGTGATTTTTCAGGATTACGAACTAATATGCTTTAAAAGTTGAGTTGGAGGTCAATTTATTACTTTCAATTAAACTTCTAAACTCCTAATCTACCCCATACATTAAGACTAATATGTTTTGACATTACCTATTATGCCCCTTATAACAATCCAAAATTACTTTCAATCTTGTAAGATAAGCCGGAAAAATTAATGACAATTCCTATTACGTCCCTTTCAACTTCCTCCCGCGTTTATTCTGGCATTACAGAACTCAACAAATTCCCCCCGCATTTAATCTGATGTTACAAACATAATGACTTCCTCATCCGATGGCTAATTCAATCTATATATACCTATAGTATAATATTATAATACTTCTCATGCCCATTATGGCATCCAATATTACTCTAGCGTTCTAGCACTTTTATTAATTTTACGAATCAACTTCTATTATAAATCACTATCTAATTTCTATAATATTTAATATTTGACATCTAATATAATATTATAATACCTATTTATTTTAGAAGGGGAGTCGGGACTCTCAAGGTCATATATTATAATATTTAATACATATAAACATAGTTTTGTATGTTGTTAATACCCTCCAAGTCAATTTTTTTTATTCATTTCTCCCTTTTTCACTTCTTCTCTTAATTGTTTGATGCTTCATCTAATGCAGTTTGTGTAGGTTACAGAATCCCTTCTTGCATTCATCCATGATGATCGTTCCAAAGATTGGTGTTGTCGTAGTTAATTGAAATTGTCATTACTCCTCCATCAATTAGATGTAACGTCTCTACGATATGACTGTTTTGTATCCCTTTGTACAAGGTGTATAAATTCGCCTCTTTCATTCACATGAAAGGGTTGATCTTGGGAGTCTTATATCGAGTTCTCCATGACACGTTTGAACTGTAATCGCATCAATGGAAAAATGGAAAGCTACCATCATTTCAGAACTTTTCCTCGGGCTTCTTCATTACTTTTTGGCTTGTCCGTTTAACTTGAAATTGTCTCTTTGTTGTATATTTACATATGCATGGATCATCGAAACCTTAAATGTTTAGTCGTTAACCTCTTCTCACTCATTTTGGTGATTTTTTGTTCTTTAATTTCCTCACTTTTGAGATTTCATTATATATTGTAGAATTGAGTTTTGTATGAGTGAAAGTTGGCAATTTATGGGTTTTTTTAATTGTAACTCAGTGATTGTTGCATGAGATGCTCTTTTTTAGTGATTATTAATAAATTAAATATTATCCCTAACCCTATAGAATATTTTTAGTCAAGTTTGATTCAAGATTTTCTTAGTTTTTGTTAGTTGAGCTTTGGTAGGAATATTAAAGCTCAATGTATTTCTCTGTGTTTTGATGATAACAAACTAATATGTTTAATCTCTTAGTGTTTTTAAGCCTTCCAGGTCATTGCCATATTTGTAAGGATGCGCTTAAGTCACTTAGAGATGCGCTTGACTGGTCACAGTCGCGCTTAACACCAAGCGGAGAAATCAAGTTTCGCAAAACGGTGTTTCAATAAATCCTGTCAACGTACAGATGTGAGTGTAGGCGTGCTTCTAAGCCATTGAAGATGCGCTTGAAGCAAAAGGAGAAAGTTGATCACGAGGTTCCACTGAAGCTTAGGGTGTGCCAGAGCGCAGGAGAACAAATCTAGACGCTTCGAAGGCTGGTAAAGCGGGAGAGTGCAAGTTGCGTGCACAAGAAGGTGCGAGAAGAACTTTACACTCTTTGTGACGCCACTCCAGGGATCGCCAGCGTGGCAAGAGTTTGTTAGAGCTTAAAGCACACGGATTGCTTATGTGGCGTGGATCAACACATGGAGAACAAAACCAAATCACTCCAAGCCGTTGATTAATTCTGGTGAAGTGATCAAGGCACACGGATTGATGAGGTGGCTATTGCTTAGTCTTCTAGTTTGTTACAAGGAATTAAGCAAGGGTAGCTTAAGGTTTTTGTATAAATAGAGGACTATAGCATTCACTCTAAAAGGAGGGGATCAGAGGGATTTCGAAGCTGTAATACAAAGTGAGTAGTTCATAGGGAAAGCTAGGGGTGCTTAGATTGATTACTCAGGTTTGTATTCAGAGAGAGTGTAGAGCCATTTGTTCTTGAGCTGATTGGTTGTATTGTGAGGAGAAAGCTTACAAGTGAGCTTCTCGTGTTGAAGCAAGAGATTGTAACCCTATTCAATCAATACAAAATTAGTGGTGAGTTTTATCCCGAGTCAATTAGTGGCTTAGGGTTCTCACCTTGAAAAAAACTCTTGTGTTGTGTGCAAATAGAAGTGCGCTTTAATAACTTAAAGCGCGCTTTATTGTCGTCTGACCACTTCCGCACTTAAAGGACATTAGTAAATTCATTACTAAGTGTCCTACATTGGTCAAGCGCATCTCAAGTATCGAAAGCGCAATTCAATACTAGTGAAGCGCATCTAAGGCTTAATGAACCTTAGAGACAAAAGACAATAGCTGATCAAAACACGTATTTTCTACTTTGGTAACGTGTTATTTCCAACAATTGGTATCAGAGCAAGGTTTGCCTATTTGCACTAATTACTCAGGTTCAAAAGGATTCTCAAGTCTAGAACAATGGCCAGCTTCAACCTCGGTATTTCTCTCGCCAAGCCCCATGTCCTTATTGAAGGCGAACTTGAATGGTGGCTCACTATGACGAAGAACTACATCCAGCAAACCGACTATCAGTGCTGGAAGATTATTGAAAAGGGTGATGAGAAGATCTCCGAGACGGATGACTCAAAATGGGAAGCAAAAGAGTACCAACTTATGGAGAAGAATGCTAAAGCGCGACAGCTCATTCTTAATGCTCTTTCACGGAAAGATATAGACAAGGTAATGTCCCTTCCCACTGCTCAAGCTATGTGGAAAGCTATTATAAACATGCACTCTGGCAGTGATGATATGAAGGACAACCGTATCTTTGAGCTTAATCGCGAGTTTTGCTCCATTCAAATGGGGGAAAATGAGCTCGTCTCTGATTATCATTCTCGATGTCAAATCCTGTATGACAAGATGCTTTCTGCTGGAATGGAGAAGAAAGCTTGGGAGTATTCTATGGCGTTCATTCATGGAGTGAACTCAAAGTATACAACCCTCAAGCAAATTCTTCTTCAGTCCAAGGAAACCCGAGATTTGCCTATCTCTGTTCTTGCAGGTAAATTTAAAGTGCAGGAAATCAAGAACAACGAGGAAAAGCACTCAAACCAAGAAACAAGAGGGATAGCGCTCAAGCTTTCACGTGTACTCCAAAAGCTTGAAAATGATGAAGAAGGAGAAGAAGATGATGATAAGGACGTTGCTATGATGACTAAGGTTGTGAAGAAATTCTTCAAGAAGCAGGGTGGGTTTGAATCAGCGCGATCCTACCTACAAGCAGCGCGACCCCAAGGAGTTCACCTGTTTCAACTGCAACGAAAAAGGACATCTCGCTAAAGCATGTCCTCATCTAAAGGTGAATCCAAGCGCAAGCCCCACCGAACAACAGCCCCCTCCTAAACAAGCCTTCGTCACACTTTGGGGAGAATCTGATGATGATTTGGACGATGGAGCGCAACCTGATTTATGCTTAATGGCTGGCGCCGCA
The DNA here is from genome assembly GCF_046119375.1 of Phyllobates terribilis. NCBI lineage: Eukaryota > Metazoa > Chordata > Amphibia > Anura > Dendrobatidae > Phyllobates > Phyllobates terribilis. The sequence continues at coordinate 6,224 of NW_027366711.1, read as the reverse complement.
TCTGACTCAGACTCTGGATCTGAGATTGAGGTAAATGACCTGAACCTTGATATTCTTCCCAAGCGCAATCTTGTCCTCCTTCTAAAAGAGCTTATGGTTCAACATAAGTCTCTAGCAACTGATGCTAGAGCACGGCTTGTTGAACTAGATAATGCTAAGGAAGAACTGGTTGAGCTTTCTAAACATTTACATGACAAAAACACACTCCCTTCTAAATCTTGTGAACTTTGCCATGGTAAAGGGTTAGAAGGTAACTCTGTCTCAACCAAAGATGTTAAGCTTGATCAGATCATATCAAAGCTTGATGTTCTTACAAAGTTAGTGGAAACAAAGCCTGTTTCTCAAACCGGCTTTGTTAAAGCTAGACCTGGATTGGGTTATGACCCCCAGGAATCTTCCTCTTCCTCCATTCCTCCTCAAGCAAGTGAAATATCTTCTAAGATCAAATCACTTGAACAAGACCTTACTGCTTACAAGAGTGAAAACTCTCATTTAAAGAGCAGGATTAAGGTACTTGAGGAACAACCTTCAGAAACCAAAGAGTGGTTTCGTGGGGCAAAAGCGCATCATTTGTTTAAGAAACAAGCGCATACCCCAACTAAGCCCTATAAGCCGACGGCTAAATCCAAGGGCAAGCGTCAACGTTATCAACGTTCACATGTTGACAACGGTTGCGCTTCAAAGCACAGAGATGCGCTTCGTAAAGCGCGACCTCATATCGTGCTTGATCTTAATGATCCTAGCTATTATGAGCCTGTTCATAAAACAAGCGAGTCAATAGCTATGGACAATGTTCCCACGAAGCGTGAGCTTCGTAGGGAACATAGAAATTGATCTTTTTCTATGCAGAATGAAATGAAGAGTAGAAGATTCATGTTTAAGCGATTGTTTGTAATGAGCGATCCACTACAGCTACTCTCATTTCAACATAAGGAAGAAGCACAAGACTTCTTCAGGGCAAAAGGCAAGAATAGATCACGAGACATACCAGTACACCATTCATGCTTATATCTCGGTGTACACTTTCTATGTGATCATTTGAAGCGCAAGATCATCAAGCTTGACTATATATCTTCAGAAGGGCAAATAGCGAATATCCTACACAAGCGCTTGACCGATAGACTTTCTTAAACTTCCAGGTTCAATTCGGTTTCGTGAAACTCCATTAGCTTAAAGGCAATGGCACTGTAAGTATTTCTCTATTTGACTAGAACTAGCAAGCATAATATCAATGTTTGAACTTTAGTAGCATGCGCTTAAATGATTAAATCATCTCATTCTGTGTAGTTGTTTATCAAACGGATTGCGCTTCTAAGGTATCTTCCTAGTTTAGCTCGATTTGATATAATCTCAGTCATTGCATGCTCTTCCTTGCCAAAAATGTGACAATGGTGATCGTCTTCTACCCATATTACATGCCTAAGAAATGATCCATTGCATAGGTGTCCCTAGCCTGACTAGATGTAACGCTTTTCTCGTCCTTTATTGAGCTCTACATTAGAGAAGTATTCATTTGGTGACAAAAAGCCTCAATTACCATGCTACGTGTATATGCACATACGATTACATATTACTTGAGTGATTGAATGCTGTAATGTCCCCAACTTGAAATGTGCATTTCCCGTTCATTTTACTATCTGCATAGTGGCTGGTAAGTTTGACACTGGACAACACATACATACACGAAGATAGTTACATTCGACATTGAGCTTCATCACTATCATATTCAAGCTTCTTGCCGTCGACCAAGAGCTTGTGGCTCAGAACCTTTCTCAGTTTGGTGATCATAAAGGTACTGTGGCCACGATTATCGCTGATTGTGCTTCATGCACAGGGCGAAGAGACTTCATCAAATCTCCCAAGAAGAAAGCACATCTAGAGACGTTGTTATGTACTTCTGGTAAGGGAAAAGGTTGCGCTTAAACATAAAAGTCGCCACCCCCTACAGGTTTGTTGATCTTCATGTTTGTCTCAATGTGATACATTTGTCTCTCCCCTGCATCTCCCCACTCACAGAGCGGACCATCAAGAATCAGCGCATGTGATGAAGTTCTCTAGTTGATTAACGACTTTGGTGTTTGTGTGTGGTGGTTGCGCTTATAAAGCGTATTTGCTGGGCTTCTTATTCTCTACTATGTTTATTTGTATTCTGAACTAGTCTCCCTAGTATTCCGACCCTACTTTTGGCAGTTTGGAAATTACTACGCATGCACTTGACTTTTATATCTCTGAGAGTCTTGCTAATGTGATATTTTCTTTGCCTTCTCTGTTTGATTTTTTCACTATCTCAGTATTGTTTTGATCTTAACTTAGAGAAGCGCACCTGCTAACTTTCCGACTGTATGATTACGCTTGAATTTTTCGATGATGTCAAAAGGGGGAAGAAAACAGGTACATCCTTCTTTGATTAAGGGGGAAGTTTGAGACCGTGTGCTTGAACTTAGGGGGGAATTCGAAATCTGTCGATAAGGTACTTGGTAAGATACTTCGACCTATTTCCGAATCTGTGTATATGATTAAATTGATGTTTGTTGTCTTCAATTTCATCACTAATGAAAGTATATGAGCTTACCTGTTATATAGTTTGTCATCATCAAAAAGGGGGAAATTGTTAGTTGAGCTTTGGTAGGAATATTAAAGCTCAATGTATTTCTCTGTGTTTTGATGATAACAAACTAATATGTTTAATCTCTTAGTGTTTTTAAGCCTTCCAGGTCATTGCCATATTTGTAAGGATGCGCTTAAGTCACTTAGAGATGCGCTTGACTGGTCACAGTCGCGCTTAACACCAAGCGGAGAAATCAAGTTTCGCAAAACGGTGTTTCAATAAATCCTGTCAACGTACAGATGTGAGTGTAGGCGTGCTTCTAAGCCATTGAAGATGCGCTTGAAGCAAAAGGAGAAAGTTGATCACGAGGTTCCACTGAAGCTTAGGGTGTGCCAGAGCGCAGGAGAACAAATCTAGACGCTTCGAAGGCTGGTAAAGCGGGAGAGTGCAAGTTGCGTGCACAGGAAGGTGCGAGAAGAACTTTACACTCTTTGTGACGCCACTCCAGGGATCGCCAGCGTGGCAAGAGTTTGTTAGAGCTTAAAGCACACGGATTGCTTATGTGGCGTGGATCAACACATGGAGAACAAAACCAAATCACTCCAAGCCGTTGATTAATTCTGGTGAAGTGATCAAGGCACACGGATTGATGAGGTGGCTATTGCTTAGTCTTCTAGTTTGTTACAAGGAATTAAGCAAGGGTAGCTTAAGGTTTTTGTATAAATAGAGGACTATAGCATTCACTCTAAAAGGAGGGGATCAGAGGGATTTCGAAGCTGTAATACAAAGTGAGTAGTTCATAGGGAAAGCTAGGGGTGCTTAGATTGATTACTCAGGTTTGTATTCAGAGAGAGTGTAGAGCCATTTGTTCTTGAGCTGATTGGTTGTATTGTGAGGAGAAAGCTTACAAGTGAGCTTCTCGTGTTGAAGCAAGAGATTGTAACCCTATTCAATCAATACAAAATTAGTGGTGAGTTTTATCCCGAGTCAATTAGTGGCTTAGGGTTCTCACCTTGAAAAAAACTCTTGTGTTGTGTGCAAAATAGAAGTGCGCTTTAATAACTTAAAGCGCGCTTTATTGTCGTCTGACCACTTCCGCACTTAAAGGACATTAGTAAATTCATTACTAAGTGTCCTACATTGGTCAAGCGCATCTCAAGTATCGAAAGCGCAATTCAATACTAGTGAAGCGCATCTAAGGCTTAATGAACCTTAGAGACAAAAGACAATAGCTGATCAAAACACGTATTTTCTACTTTGGTAACGTGTTATTTCCAACAGTTTTTTTCTCCATTCGTCCATCGACATCCAGATTCAGTTTCTCAATATAGTATGTAAGTCCCATGTCTTCTATTCATCTCTACGTTCCTGAATTGTTAGTTCATCCGCTTTGAAGAGGAATTCTTAATATCTAATTTTTTTTACAATCTCTATAATGTTTACAAGACATCGTATCTCTTCATATTATGTTGACTAATTTGGATCAATTTTGTGATGTTTAAATTTTGTTCGATGAGTAATTTAGCTTCACCTTTAAAATAGTTGATCAATGGCTAATTTAGATGGTTAATTCCTCTCGATTATGCTTCTCAGGTAATAAACTTGATCTTTCGCTAATCATTTACTTGGCGTTAAATTTGTATTCGTTTATTCGTTATATATTTTTTGTTATGCTTCTATTACTTTTAAAGGTGGTAAATTTTTAATTTCGTTATGCAACAATATAAATAGACGTTTGTGTATAACACATATAGCCATTTACAATGACATATATATCCTTAGTGCGAGAAGAGCACCCGTTATTTTCATCTCAAATATATTACAATCCAATTCCAATAGAGATCAATTAGTACAACCCAAAAATAACCTTTATTTGACTTGCTATTCATTTAGTTATCTTGATCTAATATAATATAACAGTTGAGTTGGAGGTCCATTAAATGCCTCCTAATCAACCACTCCATTTCCGATTTTATCCTTACTCATTCACAAGCCAATTACCATAATCACCCCTAACAAGTTAATAATATCTTTTTTACCAAAACATTTATTATCCATTCCCTTTGTATTCCTTACACTTATAAATACTCCATCCATTCATTAAAGAATGTTATTTAAACCATTTATTTTTTTTAAATTAAATATTGTCATTTTAGATGTTTAGTTAGTGAGTTAAGAGATTTATTTTTAAAATTAAAAATTTTTATTTTTAAAATTAAATTTTTTTATTTTTTCATACAAATTATGATTATTGATTGGTTCAAAAATGATGATTTATGAAATTAAAAAACATAAAAATATATAGACAAATAATAAATTCGTTAATTTTTATGCACATATAATATATAATAATAATAATAATAATAATAATAAAAAGTTCATTTTTTGATGGATTACTTGTAACTAAAATCAAACACATAGGTGGCGCAATCGGAATCGGAACATTTTCGAAGGCTCTAGACTGAATCCGACACAGGTGGTGGACGAATGCCTTTCTCTTCGGAAGGATTTTACAAGCAGCTGCCTACAATTGAAGTTGGGGATGAATGTTCACAGTAACGACTCTCCTAAGTGGAAATGTCCTCCACCAAACTGGGTTAAACTAAACTGTGATGCCGCTTTCCAATGTGACTCAGAGGTGGGTGTGGGTTTCGTGGTCAGGAACCAGTCTAGCGGTCCACTATTAATGGGTGCCAAATGCAGCAAGCGTGTGGTGGATGTCAAAGTTGCTGAAGCTGAAGCTTTGTGGTGGGCGCTGGATCAATGTCATGCTAGGGGATGGAATAAAATCATCATTGAATCTGATTGTAGCAACATAATCTCAAAGATTAGATCCAAGAAGCATAGGAAAGGCATTCTGGGAAGAATTCTTGACAAGATCGTTGATATAGGCTCTCTTTTCTCAGAAGTAAAATGGTGTCATACATGCAGATGCGCCAATGCTGTGGCACACTCTCTTGCTGGGCTACGTCCCAACTCGTTGTTAATTTCTGTTTATGTTCATTTCTTTCCAAAACATATTTCGGACATGCTTGTTGATTATTTGAAGTAATGAAGGTTTTGTTTCTGCTCAAAAAAAAAAATCAGACACTAGTTACTCTAAAACTATAAATTTCATTATCATTGTTCTCAATATATCCTCACCACCTCTTCAAATTTATCCCTACCCTGCGACCCTTCGAATTCCCTTTGATTTTTCACCATAGCTATTATTCTAATTAAATGCATTCAATTGCTTTCATCTTTGACCGTTTGTAACCTCAAAAATTACTCCCTCCATCCTCAATTGTGGAGTAACGCTCGACATTTATTTCCCTAATTCAACTATAAACCATGCTTTACCAATCCTCGTCGTCTTTTTTGCACCTTTACTACTTATCATCTTTTTTGTTTCGTCGCATGTCTTTGTGTTCTCACCTTCGGCGAGCTTAAAGTTCCTTTGACATGGAGGTATATTTCTATCTTGCACTTCCTCCTTATTTGTAGTTTGTTAATTCGTAATCGTTGATTGGAATTGACCAGTTGAAGCTGTAGAGCTCTAAATTTGAGATTTTGATATATTTCTTTCTTAATTGATATGTGATTCTTTGATATCTTCTTAATTCTTATTCTTCTTTTACTTATCAATTTCAGATGTAGGAGCTCCCCAAGATCATTAAAGACTTGTTAATCTTTT
>NW_027366710.1:0-67303 GCF_046119375.1 Phyllobates terribilis | reverse complement strand
GTTGCGAAATGGACGTAGGAATTAAAGAACCGATACGGTGGTATACTTGTCCTTGTATTGTAAAGGTCGGGCAAAACCCTGGCATTGAGACAATTTGATCTGCTCCAAAAGACGTCATATGAAAGCACATGTTGTATTTTCTTATATTATTTAGAAAAAGGCGAGATTCATCAGTTTCATTAGAGAAAAGCTCTTTTAAAGGTTGAACTGGCTCATCTATATAAGGAAGAGCTACTTTCCCGCCCAAACAACACATACCTGCTGCTTCCTCTTTCCACTTAAGAGCTCCGCAATATTTGCAATCTATGGTCATTGCTTCTATTTTTATAAGCTTGTGAGTTTCATAATAAAGAGTCTCGTCATACTCAAATGCAGCTTTATTAAACAATATCCATGTATTTCTTGTAAATGTTTGACGTCGCTGTGCTGCCCTTTCAGCAACAGTGCGTCTGCGAGATTCGGCCATTTCATAAGTTTCAGTGGCTCTTTGGGACGCCATGTAAGTCGCTTGCTGCTGACGTCGAGCTTGGGACTGTTCTGGAGTTTCAGCAGCCCGTTGAGACGCCAGATACTCCGCATGCTGTTCACGTCGGGCTTGGGACTGTTCTGGAGTTTCAGCAGCCCGTTGAGACGCCAGATACTCCGCATGCTGTTCACGTCGAGCTTGGGACTGTTCTTGAGTTTCAGCAGCCCGTTGAGACGCCAGATACTCCGCATGCTGTTCACGTCGGGCTTGGGACTGTTCTTGAGTTTCAGCAGCCCGTTGAGACGCCAGATACTCCGCATGCTGTTCACGTCGGGCTTGGGACTGTTCTTGAGTTTCAGCAGCCCGTTGAGATGCCAAAAACTCCTCATTCCGTTTACGTCGGGCTTGGGATTGTTCTGGAGTCTCTGCAGCTCTATGTGCCGCACAACGCACCGCCTGCTCAAGCCTTCGTTGCTCGGCTTGTTGAGACGTCTCATCACGTCTAATTATTTTCAGAGCTCGGGCTTTATTAGAGCTTTGCGAAATGTTAGACTTACGCTTTCGCGGCATTTTTATAAGTACTAATTACAAAATAGGTACTTAGTAAAGTTCAAACAAAATACTAAAACAATCTAATTAGTTATATTACGATCACTGTACAAACGATATCAGTTGTATATGACTGGTCTATGAGAAGCAGCTGTGGCGCGGTTACCCATAGCAACCATTCCCAGTGCTCTGTGGGAGCTGAGAGCAGCCTGCTGGTGCTGTGGGTGACATGCTGCGCTGCACACACACAGGGCTGTGCTGCACACAGGAGGGGAGGACGCCATTTGTGTAGCGCTGCTGCCGGTGCTGTCAGGCTGCAGTGTGTGCATCCTCCATGGAGCCGCGCTCAGGTTACTGCCCCTCCCCGTGTGTGAGTCACTTCCCCTCCGCCCAGGTGAGGCGCTCGGAACTTTCCCGGCTGCAGCAGCTGGCGCAGGTGAGCGCATGTTTTATTATACGGTGTTATGTGGAGGGACAATGGCGGCGGGGACCCCCTGTGTGAGGACAATGACGGCCCGGTGCCCCAGGGCAACCTGCAGGAGTAAGCCTCACACTCCCCCCGGGCTGTGGGCACGGGCAGGCCGTGCTGGGACGTGTAGTTCCCTAGTAACCTGTTCCTGACATACATACTCACAAACTTTCGCATTTATAATATTAGTAGGATGTTAAAGTTTGTGACGCCACCTGTGGATTGCGGCTAAAGGGAGCGGCCGCTGCGGAGCCGTCCTCTGAAGCTGATGTTACTGCAGCAGGGATGGTGTGGCTCTCCACAGGAAGAGCTAGCTCCAGGGCAGTGTAGATGTTGTTGTAGGTTGCGCTGGGCGTTGTAGTGCAGGGAGTGATGGCGCTGCAAGAAACACAGACAAGGTGGTGCAGTCCTCTGGATCTTTACTCACGGTTATTGCAGTCCAAGTTACAGACGTCAAGGTAACTTCCCGTGCCGTGCAGCGTTTACTCAGTGAGGGGTTCAGTCCACCCCCAGGTAACTCCGGAGTACATAGCAGGACCCCCTTCTGTGTCCTCTCTCTGGCTGTCTCCCTGAACCTCATACCAAGTGTCCCAGTCCAGTACCTGCGGGCCTTGGCGGGCGACGTCTGTTCCGTCCCCTGGGTCCTATATAGCTACCTTCCTGGTGAGACTGGTATGGAATGTTGGCTACTGGACATGAAATACTGCAGCCTCCGGTTTCTACTTAAGACGTGCAATCTTCTACTAGTTGAGGGACCAGTTCCCTGTATGCAGCCTGACCCCTCCACCTCCCGGCAGATTCGGGCGTACGGGTGGCCTCTCGCACTGCCTGTACCCCTGGGATCCTTTCTTCTGGTTCCTGGAGCCTTCCTGCTCCCTCTCCTCTCCTTCTCTTCTTCCTCTCAGCCTTGGGCCTCACTGGCTAGGCCCGCCTCTGGAAAAGAGCTCCTACAGAGCCTCTGCTCCTGGCACTTTCCTTCTCAGACTAATCTGTCTTTCTAAGATGGTTTCTCTTTTTATATCTTCCTTCTATGTGCTCCCCTTAACTACGTCCTTCACCCACACCCCTTTACTAGGTTCCCCCCACTCCAGCCAGGGACCAGGGACTGTGCTCTCCCGTAGGAGCAATCTCGCCTCGCCCTCTGAAGTGTGGTGTAATGAATGCAGGTGTTGGGGTCCTGAGCTGTACTCCTTCCTTACCTGAGAGTGAGATACCACAGCTCTGGGTGAGATGCAGTACCTCTGTGGTGACCGAACCCTCAGGGGCGCCACATATATATGTGTGTGTGTATATAATATAATGTGTGTATGTATATAATGTGTGTGTGTATATATCTATATATATCTATATATACACAGCTCATTTTCATTTTCTCTGATTTTTCTCTTTATAGGTCTATTTTTGAGTAAAATGTACATTGTTGTTTTATTCTATAAACTACTGACAACATGTCTCCGAAATTCAAAGCTAAAAATTTTGTATTTATTTGCAGCAAATGAGAAATCGTCAAAATAATAAAAAAGAAACAGAGAACCAGAGAAACAGAGAACCAGTGCTGTCAGACCTCAAATACTGCAAAGAAAACAAGTTCTTATTCATTTAGAAACAACAATACTCATGTTTTAACTCAGGAAGAGTTCAGAAATCAATATTTGGTGGAATAACCATGATTTTTAATCCCAGCTTTCATGCGTCTTGGCTGCTTTCCACCAGTCTTTCACGCTGCTTTTGGGTGACCTTATGCCACTCCTGGCACAAAAATGTAAGCAGTTCTTCTTTGTTTGATGGCTTGTAACTATCCATCTTCCTCTTGATTACATTCCAGAGGTTTTCAATAGGGTTCAGGTCTGGAGATTGGGCTGACCATGACAGGGTCTTGATGTGGTGCTCCTTCATCCACACATTGATTGACCTAGCTGTGTGGCATGGGGCATTGTCCTGCTGGAAAAACCAGTCCTCAGAGTTGGGGAACATTGCCTGAGCAGAAGGAAGCAAGTGTTTTTTCAAGGATAACCTTGTATGCGGCTTGATTCATACGTCCTTCGCAAAGATTAACCTGCCCAATTCCAGCCTTGCTGAAGCATCCCCAGATCATCACCAATCCTCCACCAAATTTCACAGTGGTGCAAGACACTGTGGCTTGTATGCCTCTCCAGGTCTCCGTCTAACCATTAGACGACCAGGTGTTGGGCAAAGCTGAAAATTAGACTCATCAGAGAAGATTACCTTACTCCAGTCCTCTATGGTCCAATCCTTATGGTCTTTGGCAAACTTCAGCCTGGCTCTCCTTTGCTTCTCATTGATGAAAGGCTTTTTTCTGGCTTTACATGGCTTGAGGTCTCTAGGAGCCCGTTATGAACTGTTCTTGCCGTGCACTTCACCTCAGCTGCCATTTGCCATTCCTTCTGTAGGTCACTTGATGTCATCCTGCGGTTGCTGAGTGACATTAGAATAAGATGACGGTCATCCCGGTCAGTGGAGAGTCGCTTTCGCCCTCTGCCGGTCTGTAGCTTTGTTGTCCCCAATGTCTGCTGCTTGACCTTGTTGTAATGGACTGCCGTCTTTGAAATTTTATGGATGGAGGCAACATGACGCTCACTGTATCCCTCTGCTAGAGAAGCCAGAATTGAGCCCTTCTTTTCCTCACTCAAGACTTCTTTTCAACTCCTTTGGGATGGTTAAAAGTTAGTTTTTCATTCATATTACTTTTGTGCTATTCCTAGCACTTGTTTTGCCATCCAGCTTGTCCTATTGCAAGAGGATTGTGAAGACCACAGCAGTGTTTTTTATACTTTCCCTCGTTACATAAGATTTGGTTCAGGTGATCACCTAATCAGAAGCACATTAAGTAGAATGAGGTGGACTGTGGTTGGAATTCAACTGACGCTGGAATGGAATGGCTGTCAGACATGTAGAGATGGGGATTTTTTTCCATTGATTTGAACAAAGGCAAACCGAGCCTAAAGTCTGAATCTTCAGGCTCCATTTGCTCTGCTTTCAGATGTCTCATTTCAGACAGCACAATCCTGTATTTCATGGATTCAGTTGTAAGCCTTGTGTAAAGACCTGAATGCAGCGCTGAATGTAGTGTGAATAGGTCCTTACATCCTACACCACCTCAGGGGATTGTTGTTATGGAGTATTGCCCCTGGGTGGCCGCAGTTATGACCACCACCAGGGCTTGCGGTCACCCACCCTAGCTTTGGTATTCTGGGGAGCTGGTATAATGAATATCTGAGAAGAGCCCTAGAGAAGCAAGAACATTGGACAACCAAGATGTGGTGGCCTCAAGTCAGGTGTAGTGTTCAACAGGGCAAGACTTTCTACCTTGTATCTATTGTGTATGGGGATCGTGGTTGTGGGGGACTTCATGTGTCCAGTAACCATAGTGGATGCCCATTCCTAAACTAATCAAGGATTCCTGTGGACCTATTGAGCTAATAGAACCAGCAGTCAAATTAATGTCCCAAATTATCCCCACAAATTAATAACTAATAGGGAATTAGGTAATGCACACGGAGCATGATGCTTCGCACTTGTCTTTGGTTTGCTGCTGATTGCAGGAGCTTTATGGACTAGTTGATGTGCGGCCCCACAACTTGTCTATAGTAGATACCAGCCCCATCATCTTTTTTTCAACCTTTGTATGTGAGGACCCTGCACACGACTGGTCCCATTTCCATACTTTTTCCATTAATAGCCGGTCATAATAGAGTGAACCAGAGATGTGGGTCATCCATTTCAGGTGTTGTAGGTGTTCTCAGTCTTCTGAAATCCCTTTAAAGAGAACCTGTCACTTTCCATAACGATGTAATTTTTTACCTGGAGTAAATGCCCCTGTTCTGAATACGCCGTTGCTTTTCTTGTGTTCCTGCCCCTCTGTCCCTCTTCCCTGGATGTAAATCATCTTTTTAGCCAAGTGGACTAAGAGTGGGATATATCAACCAATTCGTCTCCCCCCACCTGTCAGACAGATATGTTACATCTCCTCAGATGGATGCCAGCTCTGCAGGGAATTATTTGACATAAAGAGGTTGTCCGGCGCCACTCACATCTGCATTGGTGGTGAGCGACACTGATGACATTGCTCTGGGAGATACAAAACAGGACATGTACTTTATTAAAGGGAATCTGTCAGCAGATTTTTGCTACTTAATCTGAGAGCAGCATGATGTAGAGCAAGATATCCTGATTCCAGGGATGTGTCACTTATTAGGCTGTGTGTTGTAGTTTCAATACAATCCATGTTTTATCAACAGGAGATGATCACTGCCTGACTAGGTCTCAGGTACAGGCCAGTCAGGCTAATCTGTGTAACCCCGCCCTCACCACTGATTTGCAGTTTGTACACAGGAATCTGCCAGCGTGGGCGGGGTTACACAGGGCTTAACATTCTGAGCACTGCTTCATTTACAACAGAGAAAGCAGGGATTCTATCAAAACTGCACCAAGCAGTCTAGTAAGTGATACATCACTGGAATCAGGCTCTCTGCCCCTACATCATGCTGATCTCGGATTACGTAGCAAAACCTTCTGACAGATTCCCTTTAACTGGAATTGTGTATCTGTCCTATCCTATTGCAATAACTATAGATGCAAGTCGGAAACGCATTTGCGGTTAAACATTATTCTGGTTAGGATCGCGACCTATGGTGATGTTTTTATATATTTTTTACTACAAATAAACTCACAAGATTTTTAACCCTATCCTGACCCTGTAACACTATTTTCTTCGTTCTAATAAATAGGTGGAAAATTTGGCACAAATCCCTCCAAGTATCTGCTTTCCTACCTATAGCCAGCCTTGGTAAATGGGCTATTGTGTTCATTTCTGAGTGAGGCCCTAGTTTTGTTTTGGGGCCCATGGCTACTTATTGCACCCTGTGACACCTATTTAGCCATTTTCCTGGGTTTCCTGCATTCTGCTTTGCTGTGATCTGGTCATCAGTCTTTCAGGTAGTGTGTTTTATAGGACCAATACAATATAAGTGCCCCCATCACAGAGACCGACCCCCAAAACACTGGTGATGTAACTTGGGCTGGAGTTATATGTGACCTGCTCTATGTACAGGTGCATCTCACAAAACTAGAATATTATCAAAAAGTTACTTTATTTCAGTTCCTCAATACAAAAAGTGAAACTCCTATATTATACAGAGTCATTACACACAGAGGGATCTATTTCAAGTGTTTATTTCTGTTAATGTTGATGGTTATGGCTTACAGCCAATGGAAACACAAAAGTTATTATCTCAGTAAATTAGAATACTTTATAACAGCTTGAAAAATTATTTTAAAATCCGAAATATTGGCCTATTGAAATGTATATTCAGTAAATGCACTCAATACCTGGTCGGGGCTCCTTTTGCATCAATTACTGCATCAATGCGGCAATGTGGCATGGAGGCGATCAGCCTGTGGCCCTGCTGAGGTGTTATGGAAGCCCAGGTGGCTTTGATAGCAGCCTTCAGCTCGTCTGCATTGTTGGGTCTGGTGTCTCTCATCTTCCTCTTGACAATACCCCATAGATTCTCTATAATAGATTCTCTATGGGGTTAAGGTCAGGCGAGTTTGCTGCCAATCAAGCACAGTGATACTGTTGTGTGTAAACCAGGTATTGGTACTTTTGGCCGTGTGGACAGGGGCCAAGTCCTGCTGGAGAATGACATTTCCATCTCCAAAAGTTTGTCTGCAGAGGGAAGCATGAAGTGCTCTAAAATTTCCTGGTAGGCGGCTGCGCTGACTTTGGTCTTGATAAAACACAGTGGACCTACACCAGCAGATGACATGGCTCCCTAAACCATCACTGATGGTGGAAACTTCACACTAGACCTCCAGCAGCTAAACAAATGAAATGAAACAAATTAAAATTGGAACTCTGGGACCTTGTGGAGTGTGTCAATGACTACCTTCTGGACATCTGTCAAGTCAACAGTCTTCCCCATGATTGCGGAGCCTACTGAAACAGACTAAGGGACTTTTTAAATGCTTAGGAAGCCTTTGCAGGTGTTTTTTGTTAATTATTTAAGTTTACTGAGATAATGACTGTTGTGTTTTCATTGGCTGTAAGCCATAACCATCAACATTAACAGAAATAAACACTTGAAATAGATCACTCTGTTTGTAATGACTCTATATAATATATGACTTTGACTTTTTATATTGAAGAACTGAAATTAACTTTTTGATGATATTCTAATTTTGTGAGATGCTCCTGTATGTAGCACCCTCTATACTCCCTGGTCCTGCAGCAGCTGCCATCATGTATACAGCAGATGAGACAGACACTTTATTATATGCCGGATGAGCCAAGTCTGGTTCTAGTTCTGGAATATTGAGCGTCAGCATTCACTCTCATCATTGTTTCTGTAGGGTGAAGTCCACACAAATAAAACACACAACACAATATATTATTATTAATTTTTTTATTGGAATAGCAATAAGCCACATTGTAATAAAAATATTACTGGCCCTTTAATAAATTAAAGTTCACAATGACTCTCAGGTCAGGCCCGATAGAGACTACAGAACTTGCTGCGGATAGTGCAGACCTGATGAGAGCCACTGGAACCAAAGATCCAGAGGAAGGCGAAGAAAACCCCCTAGGGGGGAAAAAAATTCCTTCCTGACCCCAGTTCTGGCGATCGGATATCTCCCTGGATCTTGTCTCTCCTGCTACATATTGCTGTATATCTGTACGTCAGGGGCAGACACAGCCAGAAGAGGGCCCCTCTATCAGAACAGTATATCTAGCCCCGTGTCTGAACTGTTGGGCGGGCCGCCTTAGGCATGGCCCCGTGTCTGGACTGTTGGGCCGCCCACCTCGGGCCTGGCTTCGTGTCTGGACTGTGGGACTTCCCGCCTTGAGTCTGGACTGTTGGACCTCCCACTTCGGGTCTGGACAGTTGGGCCGCCCGCCTCGGGTCTGGACAGTTCCCCTCTATCAGTATATTGGCATAGCTCATCATAATGCACAATTCACCTGATTAGGAGGTGGTGGTGGCCCCTTTACATCTTGGGTCCCTGTGGAACTGCACATGTTGCACCAATTGGCCACCCTCCTCGGGTCTGGCCCCATGTCTGGACTGTTGGGCCGCCCGACTCAGATCTGGACTGTTGGGCCGCCCACCTTGGTTCTGGACTGGTGGGCCGCTCGCCTCGGGTCTGGACTGTTGGGCCGCCCGCCTCGGGTCTGGACTGTTGGGCCGCCCGCCCTGGGTCTGGACTGTTGGGCCGCCCGCCCTGGGTCTGGACTGTTGGGCCGCCCGCCCTGGGTCTGGACTGTTGGGCCGCCCGCCCTGGGTCTGGACTGTTGGTCCGCCCGCCCTGGGTCTGGACTGTTGGGCCGCCTGCCCTGGGTCTGGACTGTGGGGCCCATCCGCCCTGTGTCTGGACTTTGGGGCCGCCTGCCCTGGGTCTAACCCCAGGTCTGGACTGTGGGGCCGCCTGCCCCGGGACTATCCCCGTGTCTGGACTGTGGGGCCCGTCCGCCCCGAGCCTAGACTGTGGGGTCCGTCCGCCCCGAGCCTGGACTGTGGGACCCGTCCACCCCGAGCCTGGACTGTGGGGCCCGTCCGCCCCGAGCCTTGACTGTGGGGCCCGTCCGCCCCAAGCCTTGACTGTGGGACCCGTCCGCCCCGAGCCTGGACTGTGGGGCCCGTCCGGCCCGAGCCTGGACTGTGGGGCCCGTCCGCCCCGAGCCTGGACTGTGGGGCCCGTCCGCCCCGAACCTGGACTGTGGGGCCCGTCCGCCCCGAGCCTGGACTGTGGGGCCCGAGCGTGGACTGTGGGGCCCGACCGCCTCGAGCGTGAACTGTGGGGCCCATCCGCCCCCGAGCGTGGACTGTGGGGCCAGAACGTGGACTGTGGGGCCCGTCCGCCCCGAGCGTGGCCGGTGGGGCCTGTCCGCCCCGAGCCTGGACTGTGGGGCCCGTCCGCCCTCTGTCCGTACTGTGGCCGCCCCATGTCCGGACTGTGAGGTCGCCTGCCCCGGGTCTAGCCCCAGGTCTGGACTGTGGGGCATGCCCACCCCGTGTCAGGACTGTGGGGCCCGTCCGCCCCTTGTCCTAACTATGGGCCCGCCCGCCCCGTGTCCTGACTGTGAGGCCCGCCCACCCCGTATCCAGACTGTTGGGCCTGCCTGCCCAGTGTCCTGACTGTGGAGCCCGCCCGCCCCGTGTCCTGACTTTGGGGCTCGCCCGCCCAAACTCCAGACTGTGGGGCCCATCCGCCCTGAGTCCGAACTTTGGGGCCGCCTGCCCCGGGTCTAGTCCCAGGTCTGGACTGTGGGGCCACCAGTCCCGGGACTAGCCCCGTGTCCGAACTGTGGGGCACGCGCGCCCCGAGCCTGGACTGTGGGGCACGCCCGACCCGAGCGGGAAAGGGGGGCCCGTCCACCCCGAGCCTGGACTGTGGGGACCATCCGCCCCGAGCCTGGACTGTGGGGCCCGTCCAACCCGAGATTGGACTGTGGGGCCCGAGCGTGGACTGTGGGGCCTGTCCGCCCCGAGCCTGGACTGTGGTGCCCCCCGTCCGCCCAGGGTCTGGACTGTGGGGCCGGCTGCCCCCGGGTCTAGCCCCGAGCCTAGACTGTGGGGCCCGCCCGCCCTATGTCCGTACTGTGGCCGCCCCGTGTCTGGACTGTGGGGCCGCCTGCCCCGGGTCTAGCCCCAGGTCTGGACTGTGGGGCATGCCCACCCCGTGTCAGGACTGTGGGGCCCGTCCGCCCTGTGTCCGGACTGTGGGGCCGCCTGTCCCGGGACAAGCCCTGTCCCCGGACTGTGGGTCCCGCCCCGTGTCCTAACTATGGGCCCGCCCACACTGTGTCCTGACTGTGGGGCCCGTCCGCCCCGAGCCTGGACTGTGGGGCCGGTTGCCCCCGGGTCTAGCCCCGAGCCTGGACTGTGGGGACCGCCCGCCCTATGTCCGGACTGTGGCCGCCTCGTGTCCATACTGTGGGGCCCGTCCACCCCGTGTCCGGACTGTGGGGCTGCCTGCCCCGGGTCTAGCCCCAACTCTGGACTGTGGGGCATGCCCGCCCCGTGTCAGGACTGTGGGGCCCGTCCGACCCGTGTCCGGACTTTGCGGCCGCCAGCCCCGGGTCTAGCCGCAGGTCTGGACTGTTGGGCCGCCTGCCCCAGGACTAGCACCGTGTCCTAACTATGGGCCCGCCCACCCCGTGTCCTGACTGTGGGGCCCGTTCGCCCCGTGTCCTTACTGTAGGGCTCGCCCGCAGAGTGTCCTGACTGTGGGGCCAGCCCGCCCTGTGTCCTGACTGTGGGGCCGACTGCCCCCGGGTCTAGCCCCGAGCCTGGACTGTGGGGCCCGCCCGCCTTATGTCCGGACTGTGGTCCCCCCCGTGTCCGGACTGTGGGACCGTCCACCCCGTGTCCGGACTGTGGGCCGCCTGCTCCGGGTCTAGCCCCAGGTCTGGACTGTGGGGCATGCCCGCCCCGTGTCCGGACTGTGGGGCCCGTCCACCCCGTGTCCGGACAGTGGGCCGCCTGCCCGGACTGTGGGCCGCCTGCCCCGGGTCTAGCCCCAGGTCTAGACTGTGGGGCCGCCTGCCCCGGGATTAGCTCCGTGTCCGGACTGTGGGGCCCGCCCGCCCCGTGTCCTGACTGTGGGGCCCGCCCGCCCCGTGTCCTGACTGTGGAGCCCGCCCGTCCCGTGTCCTGACTGTGGGCACCGCACGCCCCGAGCCTGGACTGTGTGGCACGCCCGCCCCGAGCGGGAAAGGGGGGCCCGTCCGCCCCGAGCCTGGACTGTGGGGCCCGTCCGCCCCGAGCCTGGACTGTGGGGCCCATCCGCCCCGAGCCTGGACTGTGGGGCCCGTCCGCCCCGAGCCTGGACTGTGGGGCCGGTCCGCCCCGAGCCTGGACTGTGGGGCCCGCCCTATGTACGGACTGTGGCCGCACTGCATCTGGACTGTGGGGCCCGTCCACCCCGTGTCCGGACTGTGGGGCCGCCTGCATTGGGTCTAGCCCCTGGACTGGACTGTGGGGCCCCCCACCCCAGGTCCGGATGGTGGGGCCCCCCGCCCGCCCCGAGTCTAGCCCCAGGTCTGGACTGTGGGCCCCTCACCCGCCCCGGGTCTGAACTGTGGGGCCGGCTGCCCCGGGTCTAGCCCCGAGCCTGGACTGTGGGGCCCACCCTATGTCCGGACTGTGGCCGCCCCGTGTCCGGACTGTGGGGCTCGTCCACCCCGTGTCCGGACTTTGGGGCTGCCTGCCCCGAGTCTAGCTCCAGGTCTGGACTGTGGGGCATGTCAAGCCCGTGTCAGGACTGTGGGGCCCATCCTCCCCGTGTCTGGACTGTGGGGCCACCTGCCCATGGTCTAGCCTCAGGTCTGGACTGTGGGGCCGCCAGCCCTGGTACTAGCCCCGTGTCCGGACTGTGGGGCCCGTCCGCTCTGAGCCTGGACTGTGGTGCCCGTCCGCTCCGAGCCTAGACTGCGGGGCCCGTCCGCTCCGAGCCTGGATTGTGGGGCCCGCCTGTCCCGGGTCTAGCCCCGAGCCTGGACTGTGGGGCCCGCCCTATATCCGGACTGTGGCCGCCCCGTGTCCGGACTGTGGGGCCGGTTGCCACGGGTCTAGCCCCGAACCTGGAATGTGCGGCCCGCCCACCCTATGTCCGGACTGTGGCCGCCCCGTGTCCAGACTGTAGGGCTCGTCCACCCCGTGTCCGGGCTGTGGGGCCCGTCCGCCCCGAGCCTGGACTGTGAGACCCGTCCGCCCAGAGCCTGGACTGTGGGGCCCGTCCGCCCAGAGCCTGGACTGTGGGGCCCGTCCGCCCCGAGCCTGGACTGTGGGGCCCGTCCGACCTGAGCCTGGACTGCGGGGCCCGTCCGCAGCGAGGATGGACTGTGGGGCCTGTCCGCCCTGAGCCTGGACTGTGGGGCCCATCCGTCCCGGGTCTAGCCCCGAGCCTGGACTGTGGGGCCCGCCCTATATCCGGACTGTGGCCGCCCCGTGTCCGGACTGTGGGGCTGCCTGCCCCGGGTCTAGCCCCAGGTCCGGACTGTGGGGCCCCCCGCCCGCCCTGATTCCAGACTGTGGGGCCCCTCGCCTGCCCCGGGTCCAGACTGTGGGATCCCCCGCTTGCCCCGAGGCTGGACTGTGGGGCCGACTGCCCCCGGGTCTAGCCCCGAGCCTGGACTGTGGGGCCCGCCCGCCTTATGTCCGGACTGTGCCCCTCCCGTGTCTGGACTGTGGGGACCGTCCACCCCGTGTCCGGACTGTGGGCCGCCAGCTCCGGGTCTAGCCCTAGGTCTGGACTGTGGGGCATGCCCGCCCCGTATCCGGACTGTGGGGCCCGTCCACCCCTTGTCCGGACTGTGGGCCGCCTGCCCTGGGTCTAGCCCCAGGTCTGGACTGTGAAGCCGCCTGTCCCGGGATTAGCCCCGTGTCCGGCCTGTGGGGCCCGCCCGCCACGTGTCCTGACTGTACGGCTCGCCCGCCCCGTGTCCTGACTTGGGGCCGCCTGCCCCGGGTCTAGCCCCAGGTCTCGACTGTGGGGCCACCTGCCCCGGGACTAGCCCCGAGCCTGGACTGTGGGGCACGCCCGCCCCGAGCGGGAAAGGGAGGCCCATCCGCTCCGAGCCTGGACTGTGGGGCCCGTCCGCCCCGAGCCTGGACTGTGGGGCCAGTCCACCCCGAGCATGGACTGTGGGGCCAGTCCACCCCGAGCATGGACTGTGGGGCCAGTCCACCCCGAGCCTGGACTGTGTGGCACGCCCGCCCCGAGCGGGAAAGGGGGGCCCGTCCGCCCCGAGCCTGGACTGTGGGGCCCGTCCGCCCCGAGCCTGGACTGTGGGGCCCGTCCGACCTGAGCCTGGACTGCGGGGCCCGTCCGCAGCGAGGATGGACTGTGGGGCCTGTCCGCCCTGAGCCTGGACTGTGGGGCCCATCCGTCCCGGGTCTAGCCCCGAGCCTGGACTGTGGGGCCCGCCCTATATCCGGACTGTGGCCGCCCCGTGTCCGGACTGTGGGGCTGCCTGCCCCGGGTCTAGCCCCAGGTCCGGACTGTGGGGCCCCCCGCCCGCCCTGATTCCAGACTGTGGGGCCCCTCGCCTGCCCCGGGTCCAGACTGTGGGATCCCCCGCTTGCCCCGAGGCTGGACTGTGGGGCCGACTGCCCCCGGGTCTAGCCCCGAGCCTGGACTGTGGGGCCCGCCCGCCTTATGTCCGGACTGTGCCCCTCCCGTGTCTGGACTGTGGGGACCGTCCACCCCGTGTCCGGACTGTGGGCCGCCAGCTCCGGGTCTAGCCCTAGGTCTGGACTGTGGGGCATGCCCGCCCCGTATCCGGACTGTGGGGCCCGTCCACCCCTTGTCCGGACTGTGGGCCGCCTGCCCCGGGTCTAGCCCCAGGTCTGGACTGTGAAGCCGCCTGTCCCGGGATTAGCCCCGTGTCCGGCCTGTGGGGCCCGCCCGCCACGTGTCCTGACTGTACGGCTCGCCCGCCCCGTGTCCTGACTTGGGGCCGCCTGCCCCGGGTCTAGCCCCAGGTCTCGACTGTGGGGCCACCTGCCCCGGGACTAGCCCCGAGCCTGGACTGTGGGGCACGCCCGCCCCGAGCGGGAAAGGGAGGCCCATCCGCTCCGAGCCTGGACTGTGGGGCCCGTCCGCCCCGAGCCTGGACTGTGGGGCCAGTCCACCCCGAGCATGGACTGTGGGGCCAGTCCACCCCGAGCATGGACTGTGGGGCCAGTCCACCCCGAGCCTGGACTGTGTGGCACGCCCGCCCCGAGCGGGAAAGGGGGGCCCGTCCGCCCCGAGCCTGGACTGTGGGGCCCGTCCGCCCCGAGCCTGGACTGTGGGGCCCATCCGCCCCGAGCCTGGACTGTGGGGCCCGTCCGCCCCGAGCCTGGACTGTGGGGCCCGTCCGCCCCGAGCCTGGACTGTGGGGCCTGTCCGCCCCGAGCCTGGACTGTGGGGCCCGCCCTATGTACGGACTGTGGCCGCACTGCATCTGGCACGCCCGCCCCGAGCGGGAAAGGGGGGCCCGTCCGCCCCGAGCCTGGACTGTGGGGCCCGTCCGCCCCGAGCCTGGACTGTGGGGCCCATCCGCCCCGAGCCTGGACTGTGGGGCCCGTCCGCCCCGAGCCTGGACTGTGGGGCCCGTCCGCCCCGAGCCTGGACTGTGGGGCCCGTCCACCCCGTGTCCGGACTGTGGGGCCGCCTGCATTGGGTCTAGCCACTGAACTGGACTGTGGGGCCCCCCACCCCAGGTCCGGATGGTGGGGCCCCCCGCCCGCCCCGAGTCTAGCCCCAGGTCTGGACTGTGGGCCCCCGCGTCAGCCCCGGGCACGGACTGTGGGGCCCCCCACCCGCCACGGGTCTGAACTGTGGGGCCGGCTGCCCCGGGTCTAGCCCCGAGCCTGGACTGTGGGGCCCACCCTATGTCCGGACTGTGGCCGCCCCGTGTCCGGACTGTGGGGCTCGTCCACCCCATGTCCGGACTTTGGGGCTGCCTGCCCCGGGTCTAGCTCCAGGTCTGGACTGTGGGGCATGTCAAGCCCGTGTCAGGACTGTGGGGCCCATCCTCCCTGTGTCTGGACTGTGGGGCCACCTGCCCATGGTCTAGCCTCAGGTCTGGACTGTGGGGCCGCCAGCCCTGGTACTAGCCCCGTGTCCGGACTGTGGGGCCCGTCCGCTCCGAGCCTGGACTGTGGTGCCCGTCCGCTCCGAGCCTAGACTGCGGGGCCCGTCCGCTCCGAGCCTGGATTGTGGGGCCCGCCTGTCCAGGGTCTAGCCCCGAGCCTGGACTGTGGGGCCCGTCCTATATCCAGACTGCGGCCGCCCCGTGTCCGGACTGTGGGGCCGGTTGCCCCGGGTCTAGCCCCGAACCTGGAATGTGCGGCCCGCCCACCCTATGTCCGGACTGTGGCCGCCCCGTGTCCGGACTGTAGGGCTCGTCCACCCCGTGTCCGGACTGTGGGGCATGTCCGCCCCATGTCAGTACTGTGGGGCCAGTTGCCCCGGGTCTAGCCCCGAACCTGGAATGTGTGGCCCGCCCACCCTATGTCCGGACTGTGGCCGCCCCGTGTCCGGACTGTAGGGATCGTCCGCCCCGTGTCCAGACTGTGGGGCCCGTCCGCCCCGAGCCTGGACTGTGGGGCCCGTCCGCCCCGAGCCTGGACTGTGGGGCCCGTCCGCCCAGAGCCTGGACTGTGGGGCCCGTCCGCCCAGAGCCTGGACTGTGGGGCCCGTCTGACCTGAGCCTGGACTGCGGGGCCCGTCCGCAGCGAGGATGGACTGTGGGGCCTGTCCGCCCTGAGCCTGGACTGTGGGGCCCATCCGTCCCGGGTCTAGCCCCGAGCCTGGACTGTGGGGCCCGCCCTATATCCGGACTGCGGCCGCCCCGTGTCCGGACTGTGGGGCCGCCTGCCCCGGGTCTAGCCCCAGGTCCGGACTGTGGGGCCCCCCGCCCGCCCTGATTCCAGACTGTGGGGCCCCTCGCCTGCCCCGGGTCCAGACTGTGGGATCCCCCGCTTGCCCCGAGGCTGGACTGTGGGGCCGACTGCCCCCGGGTCTAGCCCCGAGCCTGGACTGTGGGGCCCGCCCGCCTTATGTCCGGACTGTGCCCCTCCCGTGTCTGGACTGTGGGGACCGTCCACCCCGTGTCCGGACTGTGGGCCGCCAGCTCCGGGTCTAGCCCTAGGTCTGGACTGTGGGGCATGCCCGCCTCGTATCCGGACTGTGGGGCCCGTCCACCCCTTGTCCGGACTGTGGGCCGCCTGCCCCGGGTCTAGCCCCAGGTCTGGACTGTGAAGCCGCCTGTCCCGGGATTAGCCCCGTGTCCGGCCTGTGGGGCCCGCCCGCCACGTGTCCTGACTGTACGGCTCGCCCGCCCCGTGTCCTGACTTGGGGCCGCCTGCCCCGGGTCTAGCCCCAGGTCTCGACTGTGGGGCCACCTGCCCCGGGACTAGCCCTGAGCCTGGACTGTGGGGCACGCCCGCCCCGAGCGGGAAAGGGAGGCCCATCCGCCCCGAGCCTGGACTGTGGGGCCAGTCCACCCCGAGCATGGACTGTGGGTGCCAGTCCACCCCGAGCATGGACTGTGGGGCCAGTCCACCCCGAGCCTGGACTGTGTGGCACGCCCGCCCCGAGCGGGAAAGGGGGGCCCGTCCGCCCCGAGCCTGGACTGTGGGGCCCGTCCGCCCCGAGCCTGGACTGTGGGGCCCGTCCGCCCCGAGCCTGGACTGTGGGGCCCGTCCACCCCGTGTCCGGACTGTGGGGCCGCCTGCATTGGGTCTAGACCCTGAACTGGACTGTGGGGCCCCCCACCCCAGGTCCGGATGGTGGGGCCCCCCGCCCGCCCCGAGTCTAGCCCCAGGTCTGGACTGTGGGCCCCCGCGTCAGCCCCGGGCACGAACTGTGGGGCCCCCCACCCGCCACGGATCTGAACTGTGGGGCCGGCTGCCCCGGGTCTAGCCCCGAGCCTGGACTGTGGGGCCCACCCTATGTCCGGACTGTGGCCGCCCCGTGTCCGGACTGTGGGGCTCGTCCACCCCATGTCCGGACTTTGGGGCTGCCTGCCCCGGGTCTAGCTCCAGGTCTGGACTGTGGGGCATGTCAAGCCCGTGTCAGGACTGTGGGGCCCATCCTCCCCGTGTCTGGACTGTGGGGCCACCTGCCCATGGTCTAGCCTCAGGTCTGGACTGTGGGGCCGCCAGCCCTGGTACTAGCCCCGTGTCCGGACTGTGGGGCCCGTCCGCTCCGAGCCTGGACTGTGGTGCCCGTCCGCTCCGAGCCTAGACTGCGGGGCCCGTCCGCTCCGAGCCTGGATTGTGGGGCCCGCCTGTCCCGGGTCTAGCCCCGAGCCTGGACTGTGGGGCCCGCCCTATATCCGGACTGCGGCCGCCCCGTGTCCGGACTGTGGGGCCGGTTGCCCCGGGTCTAGCCCCGAACCTGGAATGTGCGGCCCGCCCACCCTATGTCCGGACTGTGGCCGCCCCGTGTCCGGACTGTAGGGCTCGTCCACCCCGTGTCCGGACTGTGGGGCATGTCCGCCCCATGTCAGTACTGTGGGGCCAGTTGCCCCGGGTCTAGCCCCGAACCTGGAATGTGTGGCCCGCCCACCCTATGTCCGGACTGTGGCCGCCCCGAGCCTGGACTGTGGGGCCCGTCCGCCCCGAGCCTGGACTCTGGGGCCCGTCCGCCCCGAGCCTGGACTCTGGGGCCCGTCCGCCCCGAGCCTGGACTGTGGGGCCCGTCCGCCCCGAGCCTGGACTGTGGGGCCCGTCGCCCCGAGCCTGGACTGTGGGGCCCGTCCGCCCCGAGTCTGGACTGTGGGGCCCGTCCGCCCCGAGCCTGGACTGTGGGGCCCGTCCGCCCCGAGCCTGGACTGTGGGGCCCGTCCGCCCCGAGCCTGGACTGTGGGGCCCGTCCGCTCCGAGCCTGGACTGTGGGGCCCGTCCGCCCCGAGCCTGGACAGTGGGGCCCGTCCGCCCCGAGCCTGGACTGTGGGGCCCGTCCGCCCCGAGCCTGGACTGTGGGGCCCGTCCGCCCTGAGCCTGGACTGTGGGGCCCGTCCGACCTGAGCCTGGACTGCGGGGCCCGTCCGTCCCGGGTCTAGCCCCGAGCCTGGACTGTGGGGCCCGCCCTATATCCGGACTGCGGCCGCCCCGTGTCCGGACTGTGGGGCCGCCTGCCCCGGGTCTAGCCCCAGGTCCGGACTGTGGGGTCCCCCGCCCGCCCTGATTCCAGACTGTGGGGCCCCTCGCCTGCCCCGGGTCCAGACTGTGGGATCCCCCGCTTGCCCCGGGTCTGGACTGTGGGGCCGACTGCCCCCGGGTCTTGCCCCGAGCCTGGACAGTGGGGCCCGCCCGCCTTATGTCCGGACTGTGCCCCTCCCGTGTCTGGACTGTGGGGACCGTCCACCCCGTGTCCGGACTGTGGGCCGCCAGCTCCGGGTCTAGCCCTAGGTCTGGACTGTGGGGCATGCCCGCCCCGTATCCGGACTGTGGGGCCCGTCCACCCCTTGTCCGGACTGTGGGCCGCCTGCCCCAGGTCTAGCCCCAGGTCTGGACTGTGAAGCCGCCTGTTCCGGGATTAGCCCCGTGTCCGGCCTGTGGGGCCCGCCCGCCACGTGTCCTGACTGTAGGGCTCGCCCGCCCCGAGTCCAGACTGTGGGGCCCATCCGCCCCGTGTCCTGACTTGGGGCCGCCTGCCCCGGGTCTAGCCCCAGGTCTCGACTGTGGGGCCACCTGCCCCGGGACTAGCCCCGAGCCTGGACTGTGGGGCACGCCCGCCCCGAGCGGGAAAGGGAGGCCCATCCGCTCCGAGCCTGGACTGTGGGGCCCGTCCGCCCCGAGCCTGGACTGTGGGGCCAGTCCACCCCGAGCATGGACTGTGGGGCCAGTCCACCCCGAGCATGGACTGTGGGGCCCGAGAGTGGACTGTGGGGCCCGTCCGCCCCGAGCCTGGACTGTGGGGCCCGTCAGCCCCGAGCTTGGACTGTGGGGCCCGTCAGCCCCGAGCCTGGACTGTGGGGCCCGTCCGCCCCGAGCCTGGACTGTGGGGCCCGTCCGCCCCGAGCCTGGACTGTGGGGCCCGTCCGCCCCGAGCCTGGACTGTGGGGCCCGTCCGCCCCGAGCCTGGACTGTGGAGCCCGTCCGCCCCGAGCCTGGTCTGTGGGGCCCGTCCGCCCCGAGCCTGGACTGTGGGGCCCGTCCGCCCCAAGCCTGGATTGCGGGGCCCGTCCGCAGCGAGGATGGACTGTGGGGCCTGTCCGCCCTGAGCCTGGACTGTGGGGCCCATCCGTCCCGGGTCTAGCCCCGAGCCTGGACTGTGGGGCCCGCCCTATATCCGGACTGCGACCGCCCCGTGTCTGGACTGTGGGGCCGCCTGCCCCGGGTCTAGCCCCAGGTCCGGACTGTGGGGCCCCCCGCCCGCCCTGATTCCAGACTGTGGGGCCCCTCGCCTGACCCGGGTCCCGACTGTGGGATCCCCCGCTTGCCCCGGGTCTGGACTGTGGGGCTGACTGCCCCCGGGTCTAGCCCCGAGCCTGGACTGTGGGGCCCGCCCGCCTTATGTCCGGACTGTGCCCCTCCCGTGTCTGGACTGTGGGGACCGTCCACACTGTGTCCGGACTGTGGGCCGCCTGCTCCGGGTCTAGCCCTAGGTCTGGACTGTGGGGCATGCCCGCCCCGTATCCGGACTGTGGGGCCCGTCCACCCCTTGTCCGGACTGTGGGCCGCCTGCCCCGGGTCTAGCCCCAGGTCTGGACTGTGAAGCCGCCTGTCCCGGGATTAGCCCCGTGTCCGGCCTGTGGGACCCGCCCGCCACGTGTCCTGACTGTAGGGCTCGCCCGCCCCGAGTCCAGACTGTGGGGCCCATGCGCCCCGTGTCCTGACTTGGGGCCGCCTGCCCCGGGTCTAGCCCCAGGTCTCGACTGTGGGGTCACCTGCCCCGGGACTAGCCCCGAGCCTGGACTGTGGGGCACGCCCGCCCCGAGCGGGAAAGGGAGGCCCATCCGCTCCGAGCCTGGACTGTGGGGCCCGTCCGCCCCGAGCCTGGACTGTGGGGCCAGTCCACCCCGAGCATGGACTGTGGGGCCCGAGCCTGGACTGTGGGGCCCGTCCGCCCCGAGCCAGGGCTGTGGGGCCCATCCGCCCCGAGCCTGGGCTGTGGGGCCCGTCCGCCCCGAGTCTAGCCCCGAGCCTGGACTGTGCGGCCCGTCCGCCCCGGGTCAAGCCCCGAGCCTGGACTGTGCGGCCCGTCCGCCCTATATCCGGACTGCGGCCGCCTAGTGTCTGGAGTGTGGGCCCGTCCGCCCCGTGTACTGACTTCGGATCTAGCCCCAGGTCTGGACGGTGGGGCCGCCCGCCCCGAGTCTAGCCCCAGGTCTGGACTGTGGAGCCCCCCGCCAGCCCCGGGTACGGACTGTGGGGCCCGCCCGCCCCGTGTACGGACTGTGGGGCCCCCCGCCCGCCCCGAGTCTGGACTGTGGGGCCGGTTGCCCCGGGTCTGGCCCCGAGCCTGAACTGTGCGGCCCGCACACCCTATGTCCGGACTGCGGCTGCCCCGTGTCCGGACTGTAGGGCTCGTCCACCCTGTGTCCGGACTGTGGGGCCGCCTTCCCCGGGTCTGGACTGTGGGGCCGCCTGCCCCGGGACTAACCCCGTGTCCGGACAGTGGGGCCCGTCCGCCCCGAGCCTGGACTGTGGGGCCCCCCGCCCCTGGTCTGAAATGTGGGGCCGGCTGCCCCGGGTCTAGCCCCGAGCCTGGACTGTGGGGCCCGCACACCCTATGTCTGGACTGCTCCCAGTCCAGACTGTGGGCCTCGCCCTATATCCGGACTGCGGCCGCCCCGTGTCCGGACTGTGGGGCCGCCTGCTCCGGGTCTAGCCCCAGGCCCGGACTGTGGGGCCCGACGCCCGCCCCGATTCCAGACTGTGGGGCCCCTCGCCCGCCCCTGGTCCGGACTGTGGGATCCTCTGCTTGCCCCCGGTCCGGACTGTGGGGCCACCCGCCCCGGGACTGGACTGTGGGGCCGACTGCCCCCGGGTCTAGCCCCGAGCCTGGACTGTGGGGCCCGCCCGCCTTATGTCCGGACTGTGGCCCCCCCCGTGTCCGGACTGTGAGGACCGTCCACCCCGTGTCCGGACTGTGGGCCGCCTGCTCCGAGTCTAGCCCCAGGTCTGGACTGTGGGCCGCCTGTCCCGGGATTAGCCCCGTGTCCGGCCTGTGGGGCCCGCCCGCCACGTGTCCTGACTGTAGGGCTCGCCCGCCCCGAGTCCAGACTGTGGGGCCCATCCGCCCCGTGTCCTGACTTGGGGCCGCCTGCCCCGGGTCTAGCCCCAGGTCTCGACTGTGGGGCCACCTGCCCCGGGACTAGCCCCGAGCCTGGACTGTGGGGCACGCCCGCCCCGAGCGGGAAAGGGAGGCCCATCCGCTCCGAGCCTGGACTGTGGGGCCCGTCCGCCCCGAGCCTGGACTGTGGGGCCAGTCCACCCCGAGCATGGACTGTGGGGCCAGTCCACCCTGAGCATGGACTGTGGGGCCCGAGAGTGGACTGTGGGGCCCGTCCGCCCCGAGCCTGGACTGTGGGGCCCGTCAGCCCCGAGCCTGGACTGTGGGGCCCGTCAGCCCCGAGCCTGGACTGTGGGGCCCGTCCGCCCCGAGCCTGGACTGTGGGGCCCGTCCGCCCCGAGCCTGGACTGTGGAGCCCGTCCGCCCCGAGCCTGGACTGTGGAGCCCGTCCGCCCCGAGCCTGGTCTGTGGGGCCCGTCCGCCCCGAGCCTGGACTGTGGGGCCCGTCCGCCCCGAGCCTGGATTGCGGGGTCCGTCCGCAGAGAGGATGGACTGTGGGGCCTGTCCGCCCTGAGCCTGGACTGTGGGGCCCATCCGTCCCGGGTCTAGCCCCGAGCCTGGACTGTGGGGCCCGCCCTATATCCGGACTGCGGCCGCCCCGTGTCCGGACTGTGGGGCCGCCTGCCCCGGGTCTAGCCCCAGGTCCGGACTGTGGGGCCCCCCGCCCGCCCTGATTCCAGACTGTGGGGCCCCTCGCCTGCCCCGGGTCCCGACTGTGGGATCCCCCGCTTGCCCCGGGTCTGGACTGTGGGGCCGACTGCCCCCGGGTCTAGCCCCGAGCCTGGACTGTGGGGCCCGCCCGCCTTATGTCCGGACTGTGCCCCTCCCGTGTCTGGACTGTGGGGACCGTCCACACCGTGTCCGGACTGTGGGCCGCCTGCTCCGGGTCTAGCCCTAGGTCTGGACTGTGGGGCATGCCCGCCCCGTATCCGGACTGTGGAGCCCGTCCACCCCTTGTCCGGACTGTGGGCCGCCTGCCCCGGGTCTAGCCCCAGGTCTGGACTGTGAAGCCGCCTGTCCCGGGATTAGCCCCGTTTCCGGACTGTGGGGCCCGCCCGCCACGTGTCCTGACTGTAGGGCTCGCCCGCCCCGAGTCCAGACTGTGGGGCCCATCCGCCCCGTGTCCTGACTTGGGGCCGCCTGCCCCGGGTCTAGCCCCAGGTCTCGACTGTGGGGTCACCTGCCCCGGGACTAGCCCCGAGCCTGGACTGTGGGGCATGCCCGCCCCGAGCGGGAAAGGGAGGCCCATCCGCTCCGAGCCTGGACTGTGGGGCCCGTCCGCCCCGAGCCTGGACTGTGGGGCCAGTCCACCCCGAGCATGGACTGTGGGGCCAGTCCACCCTGAGCATGGACTGTGGGGCCCGAGAGTGGACGGGCCCCCCACCCCTGGTCTGAAATGTGGGGCCGCTCACCCTATGTCTGGACTGCTCCCAGTCCAGACTGTGGGCCTCGCCCTATATCCGGACTGCGGCCGCCCCGTGTCCGGACTGTGGGGCCGCCTGCTCCGGGTCTAACCCCAGGCCCGGACTGTGGGGCCCGACGCCCGCCCCGATTCCAGACTGTGGGGCCCCTCGCCCGCCCCTGGTCCGGACTGTGGGATCCTCTGCTTGCCCCGGGTCCGGACTGTGGGGCCACCCGCCCCGGGACTGGACTGTGGGGCCGACTGCCCCCGGGTCTAGCCCCGAGCCTGGACTGTGGGGCCCGCCCGCCTTATGTCCGGACTGTGGACCCCCCCGTGTCCGGACTGTGGGGACCGTCCACCCCGTGTCCGGACTGTGGGTCGCCTGCTCCGAGTCTAGCCCCAGGTCTGGACTGTGGGCCGCCTGCTCCGGGTCTAGCCCCAGGTCTGGACTGTGGGGCATGCCTGCCCCGTGTCCGGACTGTGGGGCCCATCCACCCCGTGTCCGGACTGTGGGCCGCCTGCCCCGGGTCTAGCCTCAGGTCTGAACTGTGGGGCCGCCTGCCCCGGGTCTAGCCCCAGGTCTGGACTATGGGGCATGCCCGCTCCGCGTCCGGACAGTGGGGCCCGTCCACCCCGTGTCTGGACTGTGGGCCGCCTGCCCCTGGTCTAGCCCCAGGTCTGGACTGTGGGGCCACCTGCCCCGGGATTAGCCCCGTGTCCGGACTGTGGGGCCCGCCCGCCCCGTATCCTGACTGTGGAGCCCGCCCGCCCCATGTCCTGACTGTGGGGCCCGCCTGTGTCCTGACTGTGGGGCCCGCCCTGTGTCCTGACTTTGGGGCCCGCCCGCCCGCCCTGTGTCCTGACTTTGGGGCCCGCCAGTCATGTGTCCTGACTTTGGGGCCCGCCAGCCCTGTGTCCTGACTGTGGGGCTCATCCGCCCCGTGTCCGGACTTTGGGGCCTCCTGCCCCAGGTCTAGCCCCAGGTCTTGACTGTGGGGCCATCTGCCCCGGGACTAGCCCCGTGTCCGGACTGTGGGGCACGCCCGCCCCGAGCTTGGACTGTGGGGCCCGTCTGCCCCGAGCTTGGACTGTGGGGCCCGTCCGTGCCGGGTCTAGCCCCGAGCCTGGACTGTGGGCCCGTCCACCCCGTGTCCGGACTGTGGGGCCGCCTGCATCAGGTCTAGCCCCAGGTCTGGACTGTGGGGCCCCCCGCCCCGAGTCTAGCCCCAGGTCTGGACTGTGGGACCCCCCGCCAGCCCCGGGTATGGACTGTGGGGCCCCCCGCCCGCCCCGAGTCTGGACTGTGGGGCCGGTTGCCCCGGGTCTGGCCCAGGGTATGGCCCCGAGCCTGGACTGTGCGGCCCGTCCGCCCTATATCCGGACTGCGGCCGCCCAGTGTCTGGAGTGTGGGCCCGTCCGCCCCGTGTACTGACTTCGGATCTAGCCCCAGGTCTGGACGGTGGGGCCGCCCGCCCCGAGTCTAGCCCCAGGTCTGGACTGTGGAGCCACCCGCCAGCCCCGGGTACGGACTGTGGGGCCCGCCCGCCCCGTGTACGGACTGTGGGGCCCCCCGCCCGCCCCGAGTCTGGACTGTGGGGCCGGTTGCCCCGGGTCTGGCCCCGAGCCTGAACTGTGCGGCCCGCACACCCTATGTCCGGACTGCGGCTGCCCCGTGTCTGGACTGTAGGGCTCGTCCACCCTGTGTCCGGACTGTGGGGCCGCCTTCCCCGGGTCTGGACTGTGGGGCCGCCTGCCCCAGGACTAGCCCCGTGTCGGGACTGTGGGGCCCGTCCACCCCGAGCCTGGACTGTGGGGCCCCCCGCCCCTGGTCTGAAATGTGGGGCCGGCTGCCCCGGGTCTAGCCCCGAGCCTGGACTGTGGGGCCCGGCCGCCCTATATCCGGACTGCGGCGGCCCCGTGTCCGGACTGTGGGCCCGTCCACCCCGTGTCCGGACTGTGGGGCCGCCTGCATCGGGTCTAGCCCCAGGTCTGGACTGTGGGGCCACCCGCCCCGAGTCTAGCCCCAGGTCTGGACTGTGGGACCCCCCGCCAGCCCCGGGTACGGACTGTGGGGCCCCCCGCCCGCCCCGAGTCTGGACTGTGGGGCCGGTTGCCCCGGGTCTGGCCCAGGGTATGGCCCCGAGCCTGGACTGTGCGGCCCGCCCACCCTATGTCCGGACTGCGGACGCCCTGTGTCCGGACTGTAGGGCTCGCCCACCCCGTGTCCGGACTGTGGGGCCGCCTGCCCCGTGTCTGGACTGTGGGGCATGTCCGCCCCATGTCAGGACTGTGGGGCTTGTCCACCCCGTGTCTGGACTGTGGGGCCGCCTGCCCCGAGTCGAGCCTCAGGTCTGGACTGTAGGGCCGCCTGCCCCGGGACTAGCCCCATGTCTGGACTGTGGGGCCCGTCTGCCCCGAGCCTGGACTGTGGGGCCCGTCCGCCCCGAGCCTGGACTGTGGGGCCCCGCGCCCCGGGTCTGAAATGTGGGGCCGGCTTCCCCGGGTCTAGCCCCGAGCCTGGACTGTGTGTTCCCCCCGCCCCGGGTCTAGCCCTGAGCCTGGACTGTGGGGCCCGCCCACCCGGGGCCCGCCCACCCTATGTCTGGACTGTGGCCACCCCGAGTCCAGACTGTGGGGCTCGCCCTATATCCAGACTGCGGCCGCCACGTGTCCGGACTGTGGGGCCGCCTGCCCCAGGTCTAGCCCCAGGTCCGGACTGTGGGGCCCCCCGCCCGCCCTGATTCCAGACTGTGGGGCCCCTCGCCCGCCCCGGGTCTGGACTGTGGGATCCCCCGCTTGCCCCGGGTCCGGACAGTGGGGTCCCCCTCCCCGGGTCTGGACTGTGGGGCCGACTGCCCCCGGGTCTAGCCCCGAGCCTGGACTGTGGGGCCCGGCCGCCTTATGTCCCCACTGTGGCCCCCCCCGTGTCCAGACTGTGGGGACAGTCCACCCCGTGTCCAGACTGTGGGCCGCCTGCTCCGGGTCTAACCCCAGGTCTGGATTGTGGGGCATGCCCGCCCCGTGTCCGGACTGTGGGGCCCGTCCACCCCGTGTCCGGACTGTGGGCCGCCTGCCCCAGGTCTAGCCTCAGGTCTGGACTGTGAAGCCGCCTGCCCCGGGATTAGCTCAGTGTCCGGACTGTGGGGCCCGCCCGCCCCGTGTCCTGACTGTGGAGCCCGCCCGCCCCGTGTCCTGACTGTGGGCCCGCCCTATGTCCGTACTATGGTCGCCCCGTGTCCGGACTGTGGGGCCCGTCCACCCCGTGTCCGGACTGTGGGGCCGCCTGCCCCGGCTCTAGCCCCAGGTCAGGACTGTGGGGCATGCCCGCCCCGTGTCAGAACTGTGGGGCCCGTCCGCCCCGTGTCCGGACTGTGGGGCCGCCTGCCCCGGGACTAGCCCCGTGTACGGACTGTGGGGCCCGCCCGCACCGTGTCGTAACTATGGGCCCGCCCGCCCCGAGCCTGGACTGTGGGGCCGATCCGCCCCGTGTCCGGACTGTGGGTCCCGCCCGCCCCGTGTCCTGACTGTGGGGCTCGCCCGCCCCGTGTCCAGACTGTGGGGCTCGCGCGCCCCGTGTCCAGACTGTGGGGCTTATCCGCCCCGTGTCCGGACTTTGGGGCCGCCTGCCCCGGGACTAGCTCCGTGTCCGGACTGTGAGGCCCGTCCGCCCCGAGCCTGGACTGTGGGGCCCGTCCGCCCCGTGTCCTGACTGTGGGTCCCGCCCCGTGTCCTGACTGTGGGGCTCGCCCGCCCCGTGTCCAGACTGTGGGGCTCGCCCGCCCCGTGTCCAGACTGTGGGGCTCGCCCGCCCCGTGTCCAGACTGTGGGGCTCGCTCGCCCCGTGTCCAGACTGTGGGGCTTATCCGCCCCGTGTCCGGACTTTGGGGCCGCCTGCCCCGGGACTAGCTCCGTTTCTGGACTGTGAGGCCCGTCCGCCCCGAGCCTGGACTGTGGGGCCCGTCCGCCCCGTGTCCTGACTGTGGATCCCGCCCGCCCCGTGTCCTGACTGTGGGGCTCGCCCGCCCCGTGTCCAGACTGTGGGGCTCGCCCGCCCCGTGTCCAGACTGTGGGGCTCTTCCGCCCCGTGTCCGGACTTTGGGGCCGCCTGCCCCGGGACTAGCCCCGTGTCCGGACTGTGGGGCCCGTCCACCCCGTGTCTGGACTGTGGGGCCCGTCCGCCCTGTGTCCGGACTGTGGGGCCCGTCCGCCCCATGTCCGGACTGTGGGGCCCGTTCGCCCCGTGTCTGGACTGTGGGGCCCGTCCGCCCCGTGTCCGGACTGTGGGGCCCGTCCGCCCCGTGTCCGGACTGTGGGGCCCGTCCGCCCCGTGTCCGGACTGTGGGGCCCGCCCGCCCCATGTCCTGACTGTGGGGTCCGCCCGCCCCATGTCCTGACTGTGGGGCCCGCCCGCCCCGTGTCCTGACTGTGGGGTCCACCCCGTGTCCGCCCGCCCCGTGTCCTGACTGTGGGGCTCGCCCGCCGCGTGTCCTGACTGTGGGGCTCGCCCGCCCCATCTCCTGACTGTGGGGCTCGCCCGCCCCGCGTCCTGACTGTGGGGCTCGCCCGCACCGTGCCAGACTGTGGGGCTCATCCGCCCCGTGTCCAGACTGTGGGGCTCATCTGCCCCGTGTCTGGACTTTGGGGCCGCCTGCCCCGGGTCTAGCCCCGTTTCCGGTCTGTGGGGCACGCCCGCCCCAAGCTTGGACTGTGGGGCCAGTCCGTCCCGGGTCTTGCCTCGAGGCTGGACTGTGGGGCCTGGCCTCCCTATATCCGGACTGCGGCCGCCCAGTATCCGGACTATGGACCCGTCCGCCCCGTGTCCGGACTGTGGGGCCGCCTGCATCGGGTCTAGACCCAGGTCTGGACTGTGGGGCCCCCCGCCCGCCCCAGGTCCGGACGGTGGGGCCGCCCGCCCCGAATCTAGCCCCAGGTCTGGACTGTGGGGCCCCCCGCCAGCCCCAGGTACGGACTGTGGGGCCCCCCGCCCGCCCTGGGTACGGACTGTGGGGCCCCCCGCTGGCCCCGAGTCTGGACTGTGGGGAAGCCTGCCCCGGGTCTGGACTGTGGGGCATCTCCGCCCCATGTCAGCACTGTGGGGCCCGTCCACCCCGTGTCTGGACTGTGGGGCCGCCTGCCCCTGGTCTAGCCTAAGGTCTGGACTGTGGGGCCGCCTGCACCGGGACTAGCCCCGTGTCCGGACTGTGGGGCCCGTCCGCCCCGAGCCTGGACTGTGGGGCCCGTCCGCCCCGAGCCTGGACTGTGGGGCCCCCCGCCCGCACCGGGTACGGACTGTGGGGCCCCCCGCTCGCCCCGAATCTGGACTGTGGGGCCGCCTGCCCCGGGTCTGGACTGTGGGGCATGTCCGCCCCATGTCAGGACTGTGGGGCCCGTTCACCCCGTGTCTGGACTGTGGGGCCGCCTGCCCCTGGTCTAGCCTCAGGTCTGGACTGTGGGGCCGCCTGCCCCGGGACTAGCCCCGTGTCCGGACTGTGGGGCCCGTCCGCCCCGAGCCTGGACTGTGGGGCCCGTCCGCCATATGTCCGGACTGTGGCTCCCCCCGTGTCCGGACTGTGGGGACCGTCCACCCCGTGTCCGGACTGTGGGCCGCGTGCTCCGGGTCTAGCCCCAGGTCTGGACTGTGGGGCATGCCTGCTCCGTGTCCGGACTGTGGGGCCCATCCACCCCGTGTCCAGACTGTGGGCCGTCTGCCCCGGGTCTAGCCCCAGGTCTGGACTGTGAAGCCGCCTGCCCCGGGATTAGCTCAGTGTCCGGACTGTGGGGCCCGCCCGCCCAGGGCCCGCCCGCCCAGTGTCCTGACTGTGGAGCCCGCCCGCCCCGTGTCCTGACTGTGGGGCCCGCCCGCCCTATGTCCGTACTATGGCCACCCCGTGTCCGGACTGTGGGGCCCGTCCACCCCGTGTCCGGCCTGTGGGGCCGCCTGCCCCGGCTCTAGCCCCAGGTCAGGACTGTGGGGCATGCCCGCCCCGTGTCAGAACTGTGGGGCCCGTCCGCCCCGTGTCCGGACTGTGGGGCCGCCTGCCCCGGGACTAGCCCAGTGTCCTGACTGTGGAGCCCGCCCGCCCCGAGCCTGGACTGTGGGGCCCGTCCGCCCAGAGTCTGGACTGTAGGGCCCGTCCGCTCCAAGCGTGGACTGTGGGGCCCGTCTGCCCCGAGCGTGGACTGTGGGGCCAGAGCGTGGACTGTGGGGCCTGTTCGCTCCGAGCCAATACTGTGGGGCCCATCCGCCCCGAGTCTGGACTGTGGGGCCCATCCGCCCCGAGCCTGGACTGTGTGGCCCCCCGCCCCGGGTCTGAAATGTGGGGCCGGCTTCCCCGGGTTTAGCCTGGACTGTGGGGCCCGCCCACCCGGGCCCGCCCACCCTATGTCTGGACTGTGGCCGCCCCGTGTCCGGACTGTGGGGCTCGTCACCCCGTGTCTGGACTTTGGGGCAGCCTACCCCGGGTCTAGCCCCAGGTCTGGACTGTGGGGCATGTCCGCCCCGTGTCAGGACTGTGGGGCCCGTCCACCCCGTATCTGGACTGTGGGGCCGCCTGCCCCGGGCCGAGCCTCAGGTCTGGACTGTGGAGCCCGTCCGCCCCGAGCCTGGACTGTGGGGCCCGTTCGCCCCGAGCCAATACTGTGGGGCCCATCCGCCCCGAGCCTGGACTGTGGGGCCCATCCGCCCCGAGCCTGGACTGTGTGGCCCCCCGCCCCGGGTCTGAAATGTGGGGCCGGCTTCCCCGGGTTTAGCCCCGAGCCTGGACTGTGGGGCCCGTCCACCCCGTGTCCGGACTGTGGGGCCCGTCCACCCCGTGTCCGGACTGTGGGGCCCGTCCGCCCTGTGTCCGGACTGTGGGGCCCGTCCGCCCCGTGTCCGGACTGTGGGGCCCGTCCGCCCTGTGTCCGGACTGTGGGGCCCGTCCGCCCCGTGTCCGGACTGTGGGGCCCGTCCGCCCCGTGTCTGGACTGTGGGGCCCGTCCGCCCCAAGTCCGGACTGTGGGGCCCGTCCGCCCCGTGTCTGGACTGTGGGGCCCGTCCGCCCCGTGTCTGGACTGTGGGGCCCGTCCGCCCCGTGTCCGGACTGTGGGGCCGTCCGCCCCTTGTCCGGACTGTGGGGCCCGTCCGCCCCGTGTCCGGACTGTGGGGTCCGCCCGCCCCATGTCCTGACTGTGGGGTCCGCCCGCCCCATGTCCTGACTGTGGGGCCCGCCCGCCCGGGGCCCGCCCGCCCAGTGTCCTGACTGTGGGGTCCACCCCGTGTCCGCCCGCCCCGTGTTCTGACTGTGGGGCTCGCCCGCCGCGTGTCCTGACTGTGGGGCTCGCCCGCCCCGTGTCCTGACTGTGGGGCTCGCCCACCCCGCGTCCTGACTGTGGGGCTCGCCCGCACCGTGCCCAGACTGTGGGGCTCATCCGCCCCGTGTCCAGATTGTGGGGCTCATCCGCCCCGTGTCTGGACTTTGGGGCCGCCTGCCTCGGGTCTAGCCCCGTTTCCGGTCTGTGGGGCACGCTCGCCCCAAGCTTGGACTGTGGGGCCAGTCTGTCCCGGGTCTTGCCTCGAGCCTGGAATGTGGGGCACGGCCGCCCTATATCCGGACTGCGGCCGCCCAGTGTCCGGACTATGGGCCCGTCCGCCCCGTGTCCGGACTGTGGGGCCGCCTGCATCGGGTCTAGCCCCAGGTCTGGACTGTGGGGCCCCCCGCCCGCCCCAGGTCCGGACGGTGGGGCCGCCCGCCCCGAGTCTAGCCCCAGGTCTGGACTGTGGGGCCCCCCGCCAGCCCCGGGTACGGACTGTGGGGCCCCCCGCCCGCCCTGGGTACGGACTGTGGGGCCCCCCGCTCGCCCCGAGTCTGGACTGTGGGGAAGCCTGCCCCGGGTCTGGACTGTGGGGCATGTCCGCCCCATGTCAGGACTGTGGGGCCCGTCCACCCCGTGTCTGGACTGTGGGGCCGCCTGCCCCTGGTCTAGCCTAAGGTCTGGACTGTGGGGCCGCCTGCCCCGGGACTAGCCCCGTGTCCGGACTGTGGGGCCTGTCCGCCCCGAGCCTGGACTGTGGGGCCCGTCCGCCCCGAGCCTGGACTGTGGGGCCCCCCGCCCGCAACGGGTACGGACTGTGGGGCCCCCCGCTCGCCCTGAGTCTGGACTGTGGGGCATGTCCGCCCCATGTCAGGACTGTGGGACCCGTTCACCCCGTGTCTGGACTGTGGGGCCGCCTGCCCCTGGTCTAGCCTCAGGTCTGGACTGTGGGGCCGCCTGCCCCGGGACTAGCCCCGTGTCCGGACTGTGGGGCCCGTCCGCCCCGAGCCTGGACTGTGGGGCCCGTCCGCCATATGTCCGGACTGTGGCTCCCCCCGTGTCCGGACTGTGGGGACCGTCCACCCCGTGTCCGGACTGGGGGCCGCGTGCTCCGGGTCTAGCCCCAGGTCTGGACTGTGGGGCATGCCTGCTCCGTGTCCGGACTGTGGGGCCCGTCCACCCCGTGTCCGGACTTTGGGGCAGCCTACCCCGTGTCCGGACTGTGGGGCCCGTCCGCCCCGTGTCCGGACTATGGGGCCCGTCCGCCCCGTGTCCGGACTGTGGGGTCCGCCCACCCAGTGTCCGGACTGTGGGGCCCGTCCACCCCGTGTCCGGACTTTGGGGCAGCCTACCCCGTGTCCGGACTTTGGGGCAGCCTACCCCGTGTCCGGACTGTGGGGCCCGTCCACCCCGTGTCCGGAATGTGGGTCCCGCCCGCCCCGTGTCCGGACTGTGG
Source organism: Phyllobates terribilis (assembly GCF_046119375.1). Lineage (NCBI taxonomy): Eukaryota > Metazoa > Chordata > Amphibia > Anura > Dendrobatidae > Phyllobates > Phyllobates terribilis. Next base: position 35,850 of record NW_027366710.1, on the reverse strand, counting down.
GGACCGTCCGCCCCGTGTCCGGACTGTGGGGCCCGTCCGCCCCGTGTCCGGACTGTGGGGCCCGTCCGCCCCGTGTCCGGACTGTGGGGCCCGTCCGCCCCGTGTCCGGACTGTGGGGCCCGTCCGCCCCGTGTCCGGACTGTGGGGCCCGTCCACCCCGTGTCCGGACTGTGGGGCAGCCTACCCCGTGTCCGGACTGTGGGGCCCGCCCACCCCGTGTCCGGACTGTGGGGCCCGTCCGCCCCGTGTCCGGACTGTGGGGCCCGTCCGCCCCGTGTCCGGACTGTGGGGCCCGTCCGCCCCGTGTCCGGACTGTGGGGCCCGCCCGCCCCGTGTCCGGACTGTGGGGCCCGTCCGCCCCGTGTCCGGACTGTGGGGCCCGTCCGCCCCGTGTCCGGACTGTGGGGCTCGTCCGTCCCGTGTCCGGACTGTGGGGCCCGCCCGCCCCGTGTCCGGACTGGGGCCCGTCCGCCCCGTGTCCGGACTGTGGGGCCCGTCCGCCCCGTGTCCGGACTGTGGGGCCCGTCCGCCCCGTGTCCGGACTGTGGGGCCCGTCCGCCCCGTGTCCGGACTGTGGGGCCCGTCCTCCCCGTGTCCTGACTGTGGGGCCCGTCCGCCCCGTGTCCGGACTGTGGGGCCCGTCCCCCCCGTGTCCGGACTGTGGGGCCCGTCCCCCCCGTGTCCGGACTGTGGGGCCCGTCCGCCCCGTGTCCGGACTGTGGGGCCCGTCCGCCCCGTGTCCGGACTGTGGGGCCAGCCCGCCCCGTGTCCGGACTGTGGGGCCCGTCCGCCCCGTGTCCGGACTGTGGGGCCCGTCCGCCCCGTGTCCGGACTGTGGGGCCCGTCCTCCCCGTGTCCGGACTGTGGGGCCCGTCCGCCCCGTGTCCGGACTGTGGGGCCCGTCCGCCCCGTGTCCGGACTGTGGGGCCCGTCCACCCCGTGTCCGGACTTTGGGGCAGCCTACCCCGGGTCTAGCCCCAGGTCTGGACTTTGGGGCATGTCCGCCCCGTGTCAGGACTGTGGGGCCCGTCCACCCTGTGTCTAGAATGTGGGGCCGCCTGCCCCGGGTCTAGCCTCAGGTCTGGACTGTGGGGCCGCCTGCCCCGGGTCTAGCCCCAGGTCTTGACTATGGGTCATGCCCGCCCCGTATCCGGACTGTGGGGCCCGTCCACCCCGTGTCTAGAATGTGGGGCTGCCTGCCCCGGGTCTAGCCTCAGGTCTGGACTGTGGGGCCGCCAGCCCCGGGTTTAGCCCCAGGTCTTGACTATGGGGCATGCCCGCCCCATATCTGGACAGTGGGGCCCGTCCACCCCGTGTCTGGACTGTGGGCCGCCTGCCCCGGGTCTAGCCCCAGGTCTGGACTGTGGGGCCACCTGCCCCGGGATTAGCCCTGTGTCCGGACTGTGGGGCCTGCCCGCCCTGTATCCTGACTGTGGAGCCCGCCCGCCCAATGTCCTGACTGTGGGGCCTGCCCTGTGTCCTGACTGTGGGGCTCGTCCGCCCTGTGTCCTGACTGTGGGTCCCGCCCGCCCCAAGTCCTGACTGTGGGGCTCTCCCGCCCCGTGTCCAGACTGTGGGGCTCGCCCGCCCCGTGTCCGGACTGTGGGGCTCATCCGCCCCGTGTCCGGACTGTGGGGCCGCCTGCCCCGGGACTAGCCCTGTGTCCGGACTGTGGGGCCCGCCCACCCGGGGCCCGCCCACCCCGTGTCCGGACTGTGGGGCCCGTCCGCCCCGTGTCCGGACTGTGGGGCCCGTCCGCCCCGTGTCCGGACTGTGGGGCTCGTCCGCCCCGTGTCCGGACTGTGGGGCCCGCCCGCCTCGTGTCCGACTGTGGGGCCCGCCCACCCCGTGTCCGGACTGTGGGGCCCGTCCGCCCCGTGTCCGGACTGTGGGGCCCGTCCGCCCCATGTCCGGACTGTGGGGCCAGCCCGCCCCATGTCCGGACTGTGGGGCCCGTCCGCCCCGTGTCCGGACTGTGGGGCCCGTCCGCCCCGTGTCCGGACTGTGGGGCCCGTCCGCCCCGTGTCCGGACTGTGGGGCCCGTCCGCCCCGTGTCCGGACTGTGGGGCCCGTCCGCCCCGTGTCCGGACTGTGGGGCCCGTCCGCCCCGTGTCCGGACTGTGGGGCCCGTCCACCCCGTGTCCGGACTTTGGGGCAGCCTACCCCGGGTCTAGCCCCAGGTCTGGACTGTGTGGCATGTCCGCCCCGTGTCAGGACTGTGGGGCCCGTCCACCCCGTGTCTAGAATGTGGGGCCGCCTGCCCCGGGTCTAGCCTCAGGTCTGGACTGTGGGGCCGTCAGCCCCGGGTTTAGCCCCAGGTCTTGACTATGGGGCATGCCCGCCCCATATCTGGACTGTGGGGCCCGTCCACCCCGTGTCTGAACTGTGGGCCGCCTGCCCCGGGTCTAGCCCCAGGACTGGACTGTGGGGCCTGCCCGCCCTGTATCCTGACTGTGGAGCCCGCCCGCCCAATGTCCTGACTGTGGGGCCCGCCCTGTGTCCTGACTGTGGGGCCCGTCTGCCCCGTGTCCTGACTGTGGGTCCCGCCCGCCCCGTGTCCTGACTGTGGGTCCCGCCCGCCCCGTTTCCTGACTGTGGGTCCCGCCCGCCCCGTGTCCGGACTGTGGGGCCCATCCGCCCCGTGTCCGGACTGTGGGGCCCGTCCGCCCCGTGTCCGGACTGTGGGGCCCGTCCGCCCCGTGTCCGGACTGTGGTGCCCGTCCGCCCCGTGTCCGGACTGTGGGCCGCCTGCCCCGGGTCTAGCCCCAGGTCTGGACTGTGGGGCCGCCAGCCCCGGGTTTAGCCCCAGGTCTTGACTATGGGGCATGCCCGCCCCATATCTGGACTGTGGGGCCCGTCCACCCCGTGTCTGGACTGTGGGCCGCCTGCCCCGGGTCTAGCCCCAGGTCTGGACTGTGGGGCCACCTGCCCCGGGATTAGCCCTGTGTCCGGACTGTGGGGCCTGCCCGCCCTGTATCCTGACTGTGGAGCCCGCCCGCCCAATGTCCTGACTGTGGGGCCCGTCCGCCCTGTGTCCTGACTGTGGGTCCCGCCCGCCCCATGTCCTGACTGTGGGGCTCGCCCGCCCCGTGTCCAGACTGTGGGGCTCGCCCGCCCCGTGTCCGGACTGTGGGGCTCATCCGCCCCGTGTCCGGACTTTGGGGCCGCCTGCCCCGGGACTAGCCCTGTGTCCGGACTGTGGGGCCTGCCCGCCCTGTATCCTGACTGTGGAGCCCGCCCGCCCAATGTCCTGACTGTGGGGCCCGCTCTGTGTCCTGACTGTGGGGCCCGTCCGCCCCGTGTCCTGACTGTGGGTCCCGCCCGCCCCGTGTCCTGACTGTGGGTCCCGCCCGCCCCGTGTCCTGACTGTGGGTCCCGCCCGCCCCGTGTCCTGACTGTGGGGCCCATCCGCCCCGTGTCCGGACTGTGGGGCCCGTCCGCCCCGTGTCCGGACTGTGGGGCCCGTCCGCCCCGTGTCCGGACTGTGGGGCCCGTCCGCCCCGTGTCCGGACTGTGGGGCCCGTCCGCCCCGTGTCCGGACTGTGGGGCCCGTCCGCCCCGTGTCCGGACTGTGGGGCCCGTCCGCCCCGTGTCCGGACTGTGGGGCCCGTCCGCCCCGTGTCCGGACTGTGGGGCCCGTCCGCCCCGTGTCCGGACTGTGGGGCCCGTCCGCCCGTGTCCGGACTGTGGGGCCCGTCCGCCCCGTGTCCGGACTGTGGGGCGCGTCCCCCTGTGTCCGGACAGTGGGGCCCGTCCACCCCGTGTCCGGACTGTGGGGCCCGTCCACCCCGTGTCCGGACTGTGGGGCCCATCCGCCCCGTGTCCGGACTGTGGGGCCCGTCCACCCCGTGTCCGGACTGTGGGTCGCCTGCCCCGGGTCTAGCCCCAGGTCTGGACTGTGGGGCATGTCCGCCCCATGTCAGGTCTGTGAGGCCCGTCCACCCTGTGTATAGAATATGGGACCGCCTGCACCGGGTCTAGCCTCAGGTCTGGACTGTGGGGCCGCCTGCCCCGGGTCTAGCCCCAGGTCTGGACTATGGGGCATGCCCGCCCCGTGTCCGGACTGTGGGGCCCGTCCACCCCGTGTCTGGACTATGGGCCGCCTGCCCCGGGTCTAGCCCCAGGTCTGGACTGTGGGGCCCGCCCGACCCGTGTCCTGACTGTGGGGCCCGCCAGCCCCATGTCCTGACTGTGGAGCCCGCCCGCCCCATGTCCTGACTGTGGAGCCCGCCCGCCCCATGTCCTGACTGTGGGGCCCGCCCGCCCCATGTCCTGACTGTGGGGCCCGCCCGCCCCATGTCCTGACTGTGGGGCCCGCCCGCCCCATGTCCTGGCTGTGGGGCCCGCCCGCCCCATGTCCTGACTGTGGGCCCGCCCGCCTCGTGTCCTGACTGTGGGGCCCGCCCGCCCCGTGTCCTGACTGTGGGTCCCGCCCGCCCCGTGTCCTGACTGTGGGGCTCGCCCGCCCCGTGTCCTGACTGTGGGGCTCGCCCGCCCCGTGTACTGACTGTGGAGCTCGCCCGCCCCGTGTCCTGACTGTGGGGCTCGCCCGCCCCGTGTCCTGACTGTGGGGCTCGCCCGCCCCGTGTCCAGACTGTGGGGCTCATCTGCCCCGTGTCAGGACTTTGGGGCCGCCTGCCCCGGGTCTAGCCCCGTTTCCTGTCTGTGGGGCACGCCCGCCCCAAGCTTGGACTGTGGGGCCCGTCCGTCCCGGGTCTAGCCCCGAGCCTGGACTGTGGCGCCCGGCCGCCCTATGTCCGGACTGCGGCCGCCCAGTGTCCGGACTATGGGCCCGTCCGCCCCGTGTCCGGACTGTGGGGCCGCCTGCCCCGGGTCTAGCCTCAGGTCTGGACTGTGGGGCCGCCTGCCCCGGGTCTAGCCCCACGTCCTGACTATGGGTCATGCCCGCCCCGTATCCGGACTGTGGGGCCCGTCCACCCCGTGTCTAGAATGTGGGGCCGCCTGCCCCGGGTCTAGCCTCAAGTCTGGACTGTGGGGCCGCCAGCCCCGGGTTTAGCCCCAAGTCTTGATTATGGGGCATGCCCGCCCTGTATCTGGACTGTGGGGCCCGTCCACCCCGTGTCTGGACTGTGGGCCGCCTGCCCCGGGTCTAGCCCCAGGTCTGGACTGTGGGGCCACCTGCCCCGGGATAAGCCCTGTGTCCGGACTGTGGGGCCTGCCCGCCCTGTATCCTGACTGTGGAGCCCGCCCACCCAATGTCCTGACTGTGGGGCCCGCCTTGTGTCCTGACTGTGGGGCCCGTCCGCCCCGTGTCCTGACTGTGGGTCCCGACCGCCCCGGGTCCAGACTGTGGGGCTCGTCCGCCCCGTGTCCGGACTGTGGGGCCCGTCCGCCCCGTGTCCGGACTGTGGGGCCCGTCCGCCCCGTGTCCGGACTGTGGGGCCCGTCCGCTCCGTGTCCGGACTGTGGGGCCCGTCCGCCCCGTGTCCGGACTGTGGGGCCCGTCCGCCCCGTGTCCGGACTGTGGGGCCCGTCCGCCCCGTGTCCGGACTGTGGGGCCCGTCCGCCCCGTGTCCGGACTGTGGGGCCCGTCCGCCCCGTGTCCGGACTGTGGGGCCCGTCCGCCCCGTGTCCGGACTGTGGGGCCCGTCCGCCCCGTGTCCGGACTGTGGGGCCCGTCCGCCCCGTGTCCGGACTGTGGGGCCCGTCCGCCCCGTGTCCGGACTGTGGGGCCCGTCCGCCCCGTGTCCGGACTGTGGGGCCCGTCCGCCCCGTGTCCGGACTGTGGGGCCCGTCCGCCCCTTGTCCGGACTGTGGGGCCCGTCCGCCCCGTGTCCGGACTGTGGGGACCGTCCGCCCCGTGTCCGGACTGTGGGGCGCGTCCACCCCGTGTCCGGACTGTGGGGCCCGTCCACCTCGTGTCCGGACTGTGGGGCCCGTCCACCCCGTGTCCGGACTGTGGGGCCCGTCCACCCCGTGTCCGGACTGTGGGGCCCGTCCACCCCGTGTCCGGACTGTGGGTCGCCTGCCCCGGGTCTAGCCCCAGGTCTGGACTGTGGGGCATGTCCGCCCCATGTCAGGTCTGTGAGGCCCGTCCACCCCGTGTCTAGAATATGGGACCGCCTGCCCCGGGTCTAGCCTCAGGTCTGGACTGTGGGGCTGCCTGTCCCGGGTCTAGCCCCAGGTCTGGACTATGGGGCATGCCCGCCCCGTGTCCGGACTGTGGGGCCCGTCCACCCCGTGTTTGGACTATGGGCCGCCTGCCCCGGGTCTAGCCCCAGGTCTTGACTGTGGGGCCCACCCGCCCCATGTCCTGACTGTGGAGCCCGCCCGCCCCATGTCCTGACTGTGGGGCCCGCCCGCCCCATGTCCTGACTGTGGGGCCCGCCCGCCCCATGTCCTGACTGTGGGGCCCGCCCACCCCATGTCCTGACTGTGGGGCCCGCCCGCCCCGTGTCCTGACTGTGGGTCCCGCCCGCCCCGTGTCCTGACTGTGGGGCTCGCCCGCCCCGTGTCCTGACTGTGGGGCTCGCCCGCCCCGTGTCCTGACTGTGGTGCTCGCCCGCCCCGTGTCCAGACTGTGGGGCTCTTCCGCCCCGTGTTTGGACTTTGGGGCCGCCTGCCCCAGGTCTAGCCCCGTTTCCGGTCTGTGGGGCACGCCCGCCCCATGTCCTGACTGTGGGGCCCGCCCGCCCCGTGTCCAGACTGTGGGGCTCGCCCGCCCCGTGTCCAGACTGTGGGGCTCATCCGCCCCGTGTCCGGACTTTGGGGCCGCCTGCCCCGGGACTAGCCCCGTGTCCGGACTGTGAGGCCCGTCCGCCCCGTGTCCGGACTGTGGGGCCCGTCCACCCCATGTCCGGACTGTGGGGCCCGTCCACCCCGTGTCCGGACTGTGGGGCCCGTCCACCCCGTGTCCGGACTGTGGGGCCCGTCCACCCCGTGTCCGGACTGTGGGGCCCGTCCACCCCGTGTCCGGACTGTGGGGCCCGTCCACCCCGTGTCCGGACTGTGGGGCCCGTCCACCCCGTGTCCGGACTGTGGGTCGCCTGCCCCGGGTCTAGCCCCAGGTCTGGACTGTGGGGCATGTCCGCCCCGTGTCAGGTCTGTGAGGGCCGTCCACCCCGTGTCTAGAATATGGGACCGCCTGCCCCGGGTCTAGCCTCAGGTCTGGACTGTGGGGCCGTCTGCCCCGGGTCTAGCCCAAGGTTTGGACTATGGGGCATGCCCCCCCCGTGTCCGGACTGTGGGGCCCGTCCACACCGTGTCTGGACTGTGGGCCGCCTGCCCCGGGTCTAGCCCCAGGTCTGGACTGTGGGGCCAGCCCGCCCCGTGTCCTGACTGTGGGGCCCACCCGCCCCGGGGCCCACCCGCCCCGTGTCCTGACTGTGGAGCCCGCCCACCCCGTGTCCTGACTGTGGGGCTCGCCAGCCCCACGTCCTGACTGTGGGGCTCGCCCGCCCCATGTCCTGACTGTGGGGCCCGCCCGCCCCATGTCCTGACTGTGGGGCCCGCCCGCCCCATGTCCTGACTGTGGGGCGGGCCGCCCGACCCGTGTCCTGACTGTGGGGCGGGCCGCCCGCCCCGTGTCCTGACTGTGGGGCGGGCCGCCCGCCCCGTGTCCTGACTGTGGGGCGGGCCGCCCGCCCCGTGTCGTGACTGTGGGGCGGGCCACCCGCCACATGTCCTGACTGTGGGGCCCGCCTGCCCCGTGTCCTGACTGTGGGGCTCGCCCGCTCCGTGTCCTGACTGTGGGGCTCGCCCGCCCCGTGTCCTGACTGTGGGGCTCATACGCCCAGTGTCTGGACTTTGGGGCCGCCTGCCCCGGGTCTAGCCCCATTTCCGATCTGTGGGGCACGCCAACCCCAAGCTTGGACTGTGGGGCCCGTCCGTCCTGGGTCTAGCTCCGAGCCTGGACTGTGGGGCCCGGCCGCCCTATATCCGGACTGCGGCCGCCCAGTGTCCGGACTATGGGCCTGTCCGCCCCGTGTCCGGACTGTGGGGCCGCCTGCATCGGGTCTAGCCCCAGGTCTGGACTGTGGGGCCCCCCGCCCGCCCCACGTCCGGACGGTGGGGCCGCCCGCCCCGAGTCTAGCCCCAGGTCTGGACTGTGGGGCCCCCCGCCAGCCCTGGGTACGGACTGTGGGGCCCCCCGCCCGCCCCGGGTACGGACTGTGGGGCCCCCCGCTCGCCCCGAGTCTGGACTGTGGGGAAGCCTGCCCCATGTCTGGACTGTGGGGCCGCCTGCCCCTGGTCTAGCCTCAGGTCTGGACTGTGGGGCCGCCTGCCCCGGGAGTAGCTCCGTGTCCGGACTGTGGGGCCCGTCCGCCCCGAGCCTGGTCTGTGGGGACCGTCCGCCCCGAGCCTGGACTGTGGGGCCCCCCGCCCGCCCCGGGTACGGACTGTGGGGCCCCCCGCTCGCCCCGAGTCTGGACTGTGGGGCATGTCCGCCCCATGTCAGGACTGTGGGGCCCGTCCACCCCGTGTCTGGACTGTGGGGCCGCCTGCCCCTGGTCTAGCCTCAGGTCTGGACTGTGGGGCCGCCTGCCCCGGGACTAGCCCCGTGTCCGGACTGTGGGGCCCGTCCGCCCCGAGCCTGGACTGTGAGGCCCGTCCGCCATATGTCCGGACTGTGGCTCCCCCCGTGTCCGGACTGTGGGGACCGTCCACCCCGTGTCCGGACTGTGGGCCGCGTGCTCCGGGTCTAGCCCCAGGTCTGGACTGTGGGGCATGCCTGCTCCGTGTCCGGACTGTGGGGCCCGTCCACCCGGTGTCCGGACTGTGGGGCCCGTCCGCCCCGAGTCTGGACTGTGGGGCCCGTCCGCTCCAAGCGTGGACTGTGGGGCCCGTCTGCCCCGAGCGTGGACTGTGGGGCCAGAGCGTGGACTGTGGGGCCCGTTCGCTCCGAGCCAATACTGTGGGGCCCATCCGCCCCGAGTCTGGACTGTGGGGCCCATCCGCCCCGAGCCTGGACTGTGTGGCCCCCCGCCCCGGGTCTGAAATGTGGGGCCGGCTTCCCCGGGTTTAGCCCCGAGCCTGGACTGTGGGGCCCGCCCACCCTATGTCTGGACTGTGGCCGCCCCGTGTCCGGACTGTGGGGCTCGTCACCCCGTGTCTGGACTTTAGGGCAGCCTACCCCTGGTCTAGCCCTAGGTCTGGACTGTGGGGCATGTCCGCCCCGTGTCAGGACTGTGGGGCCCGTCCACCCCGTATCTGGACTGTGGGGCCGCCTGCCCCGGGCCGAGCCTCAGGTCTGGACTGTGGAGCCCGTCCGCCCCGAGCCTGGACTGTGGGGCCCGTTCGCCCCGAGCCAATACTGTGGGGCCCATCCGCCCCGAGCCTGGACTGTGGGGCCCGTTCGCCCCGAGCCAATACTGTGGGGCCCATCCGCCCCGAGCCTGGACTATGGGGCCCATCCGCCCCGAGCCTGGACTGTGTGGCCCCCCGCCCCGGGTCTGAAATGTGGGGCCGGCTTCCCCGGGTTTAGCCCCGAGCCTGGACTGTGGGGCCCACCCACCCTATGTCTGGACTGTGGCCGCCCCGTGTCCGGACTGTGGGGCTCGTACACCCCGTGTCCGGACTTTGGGGCAGCCTACCCCGGGTCTAGCCGCAGGTCTGGACTGTGGGGCATGTCCGCCCCGTGTCAGGACTGTGGGGCCCGTCCACCCTATGTCTAGAATGTGGGGCCGCCTGCCCCAGGTCTAGCCTCAGGTCTGGACTGTGGGGCCGCCTGCCCCGGGTCTAGCCCCAGGTCTTGACTATGGGTCATGCCCGCCCCGTATCCGGACTGTGGGGCCCGTTCACCCCGTGTCTAGAATGTGGGGCCGCCTGCCCCGGATCTAGCCTCAGGTCTGGACTGTGGGGCCGCCAGCCCCGGGTTTAGCCCCAGGTCTTGACTATGGGGCATGCCCGCCCCGTATCTGGACTGTGGGGCCCGTCCACCCCGTGTCTGGACTGTGGGCCGCCTGCCCTGGGTCTAGCCCCAGGTCTGGACTGTGGGGCCACCTGCCCCGGGATTAGCCCTGTGTAAGGACTGTGGGGCCTGCTCGCCCTGTATCCTGACTGTGGGGCCCATCCGCCCTGTGTCCTGACTGTGGGTCCCGCCCGCCCCGTGTCCTGACTGTGGGTCCCGCCCGCCCCGTGTCCTGACTGTGGGTCCCGCCCGCCCCGTGTCCAGACTGTGGGGCTCGCCCGCCCCGTGTCCAGACTGTGGGGCTCATCCGCCCCGTGTCCGGACTTTGGGGCCGCCTGCCCCGGGACTAGCCCCGTGTCCGGACTGTGAGGCCCGTCCGCCCCGTGTCCGGACTGTGGGGCCCGTCCACCCCGTCTCCGGACTGTGGGGCCCGTCCACCCAGTGTCCGGACTGTGGGGCCCGTCCACCCCGTATCCAGACTGTGGGGCCCGTCCACCCCGTGTCAGGACTGTGGGGCCCGTCCACCCCATGTCAGGACTGTGGGGCCCGTCCACCCCGTGTCAGGACTGTGGGGCCCGTCCACCCCGTGTCTGGACTGTGGGGCCCGTCCACCCCGTGTCTGGACTGTGGGGCCCGTCCACCCCGTGTCCGGACTGTGGGGCCCCTACACCCCGTGTCCGGACTGTGGGGCCCGTCCACCCCGTGTCCAGACTGTGGGGCCCGTCCACCCCGTGTCCGGACTGTGGGGTCCGTCCATCCCGTGTCCGGACTGTGGGGCAGCCTACCCCGGGTCTAGCCCCAGGTCTGGACTGTGGGGCCCATCCACCCTGTGTCTAGAATGTGGGGCCGCCTGCCCCGGGTCTAGCCTCAGGTCTGGACTGTGGGGCCGCCTGCCCCGGGTCTAGCCCCAGGTCTTGACTATGGGTCATGCCCGCCCCGTATCTGGACAGTGGGGCCCGTCCACCCCGTGTCTAGAATGTGGGGCCGCCAGGCGCGGGTTTAGCCCCAGGTCTTGACTATGGGGCATGCCCGCCCCGTATCTGGACTGTGGGGCCCGTCCACCCCGTGTCTGAACTGTGGGCCGCCTGCCCCGGGTCTAGCCCCAGGTCTGGACTGTGGGGCCACCTGCCCCGGGATTAGCCCTGTGTCCGGACTGTGGGGCCTGCCCGCCCTGTATCCTGACTGTGGAGCCCGCCCGCCCAATGTCCTGACTGTGGGGCCCGCCCTGTGTCCTGACTGTGGGGCCCGTCCGCCCTGTGTCCTGACTGTGGGTCCCGCCCGCCCCGTGTCCTGACTGTGGGTCCCGCCCGCCCCGTGTCCTGACTGTGGGGCTCGCCCGCCCCGTGTCCAGACTGTGGGGCCCGTCCACCCCGTGTCCGGACTGTGGGGCCCGTCCACCCCGTGTCCGGACTGTGGGGCCCGTCCACCCCGTGTCCGGACTGTGGGGCCCGTCCACCCCGTGTCTGGACTGTGGGGCCCGTCCACCCCGTGTCCGGACGGGGGCCCGTCCACCCAGTGTCCGGACTGTGGGGCCCGTCCACCCCGTGTCCGGACTGTGGGGCCCGTCCGCCCCGTGTCCGGACTGTGGGGCCCGTCCGCCCCGTGTCCGGACTGTGGGGCCCGTCCGCCCCGTGTCCGGACTGTGGGGCCCGTCCGCCCCGTGTCCGGACTGTGGAGCCCGCCCGCCCCATGTCCTGACTGTGGGGCCCGCCCGCCTCATGTCCTGACTGTGGGGCGGGCCGCCCGCCCCGTGTCCTGACTGTGGGGCGGGCCGCCCGCCCCGTGTCCTGACTGTGGGGCGGGCCGCCCGCCCCCTGTCCTGACTGTGGGGCGGGCCGCCCGCCACATGTCCTGACTGTGGGGCCCGCCTGCCCCGTGTCCTGACTATGGGGCTCGCCCGCCCCGTGTCCTGACTGTGGGGCTCGCCCGCCCCGTGTCCTGACTGTGGGGCTCGCCCGCCCCGTGTCCTGACTGTGGGGCTCATCCGCCCAGTGTCTGGACTTTGGGGCCACCTGCCCTGGGTCTAGCCCCGTTTCCGGTCTGTGGGGCACGCCCGCCCCAAGCTTGGACTGTGGGGCCCGTCCGTCCCGGGTCTAGCCCCGAGCCTGGACTGTGGGGCCCGGCCGCCCTATATCCGGACTGCGGCCGCCCAGTGTCCGGACTATGGGCCCGTTCGCCCCGTGTCCGGACTGTGGGGCCGCCTGCATCGGGTCTAGCCCCAGGTCTGGACTGTGAGGCCCCCCGCCCGCCCCACATCCGGACGGTGGGGCCGCCCGCCCCGAGTCTAGCCCCAGGTCTGGACTGTGGGGCCCCCCGCCAGCCCCGGGTACGGACCGTGGGGCCCCCCGCCCGCCCCGGGTACGGACTGTGGGGCCCCCCGCTCGCCCCGAGTCTGGACTGTGGGGAAGCCTGCCCCGTGTCTGGACTGTGGGGCCGCCTGCCCCTGGTCTAGCCTCAGGTCTGGACTGTGGGGCCGCCTGCCCCGGGACTAGCTCCGTGTCCGGACTGTGGGGCCCGTCCGCCCCGAGCCTGGACTGTGGGGCCCGTCCGCCCCGAGCCTGGACTGTGGGGCCCCCCGCCCGCCCCGGGTACGGACTGTGGGGCCCCCCGCTCGCCCCGAGTCTGGACTGTGGGGCCGGCTGCCCCGGGTCTGGACTGTGGGGCATGTCCGCCCCATGTCAGGACTGTGGAGCCCGTCCACCCCGTGTCTGGACTGTGGGGCCGCCTGCCCCTGGTCTAGCCTCAGGTCTGGACTGTGGGGCCGCCTGCCCCGGGACTAGCCCTGTGTCCGGACTGTGGGGCCCGTCCGCCCCGAGCCTGGACTGTGAGGCCCGTCCGCCATATGTCCGGACTGTGGCTCCCCCCGTGTCCGGACTGTGGGGACCGTCCACCCCGTGTCCGGACTGTGGGCCGCATGCTCCGGGTCTAGCCCCAGGTCTGGACTGTGGGGCATGCCTGCTCCGTGTCCGGTCTGTGGGGCCCGTCCACCCCGTGTCCGGACTGTGGGCCATCTGCCCCGGGTCTAGCCACAGGTCTGGACTGTGAAGCCGCCTGCCCCGGGATTAGCTCAGTGTCCGGACTGTGGGGCCCGCCTGCCCCGTGTCCTGACTGTGGAGCCCGCCCGCCCCTTGTCCTGACTGTGGGGCCCGCCCGCCCTATGTCCGTACTATGGCTGCCCCGTGTCCGGACTGTGGGGCCCGTCCACCCCGTGTCCGGACTGTGGGGCCGCCTGCCCCGGGACTAGCCCCGTGTACGGACTGTGGGGCCCGCCCGCCCCGTGTCGTAGCTATAGGCCCGCCCGCCCCGAGCCTGGACTGTGGGGCCCGTCCGCCCCGAGTCTGGACTGTGGGGCCCGTCTGCCCCGAGCGTGGACTGTGGGGCCAGAGCGTGAACTGTGGGGCCCGTTCGCTCCGAGCCAATACTGTGGGGCCCATCCGCCCCGAGTCTGGACTGTGGGGCCCATCCGCCCCGAGCCTGGACTGTGTGGCCCCCCGCCCCGGGTCTGAAATGTGGGGCCGGCTTCCCCAGGTTTAGCCCCGAGCCTCGACTGTGGGGCCCGCCCACCTTATGTCTGGACTGTGGCCGCCCCGTGTCGGGACTGTGGGGCTCGTCACCCCGTGTCTGGACTTTGGGGCAGCCTACCCCTGGTCTAGCCCTAGGTCTAGACTGTGGGGCATGTCCGCCCCGTGTCAGGACTGTGGGGCCCGTCCACCCCGTATCTGGACTGTGGGGCCGCCTGCCCCGGGCCGAGCCTCAGGTCTGGACTGTGGAGCCCGTCCGCCCCGAGCCTGGACTGTGGGGCCCGTTCGCCCCGAGCCAATACTGTGGGGCCCATCCGCCCCGAGCCTGGACTGTGGGGCCCATCCGCTCCGAGCCTGGACTGTGTGGCCCCCCGCCCCGGGTCTGAAATGTGGGGCCGGCTTCCCCGGGTTTAGCCCCGAGCCTCGACTGTGGGGCCCGCCCACCTTATGTCTGGACTGTGGCCGCCCCGTGTCGGTACTGTGGGGCTCGTCACCCCGTGTCTGGACTTTGGGGCAGCCTACCCCTGGTCTAGCCCTAGGTCTAGACTGTGGGGCATGTCCGCCCCGTGTCCGGACTGTGGGGCCTGTCCACCCCGTGTCCGGACTGTGGGGCCCGTCCACCCCGTGTCCGGACTGTGGGGCCCGTCCACCCCGTGTCCGGACTGTGGGGCCCGTCCACCCCGTGTCCGGACTGTGCGGCCCGTCCACCCCGTGTCCGGACTGTGGGGCCCGTCCACCCCGTGTAAGGACTGTGGGGCCCGTCCACCCCGTGTCCGGACTGTGGGCCGCATGCTCCGGGTCTAGCCCCAGGTCTGGACTGTGGGGCATGCCTGCTCCGTGTCCGGTCTGTGGGGCCCGTCCACCCCGTGTCCGGACTGTGGGCCATCTGCCCCGGGTCTAGCCACAGGTCTGGACTGTGAAGCCGCCTGCCCCGGGATTAGCTCAGTGTCCGGACTGTGGGGCCCGCCTGCCCCGTGTCCTGACTGTGGAGCCCGCCCGCCCCTTGTCCTGACTGTGGGGCCCGCCCGCCCTATGTCCGTACTATGGTTGCCCCGTGTCCGGACTGTGGGGCCCGTCCACCCCGTGTCCGGACTGTGGGGCCGCCTGCCCCGGGACTAGCCCCGTGTACGGACTGTGGGGCGGGGCCCACCGGGGCCCACCCTGGCCCACCCGCCCCGGGCGGGGCCCACCCGCCCCGTGTCGTAACTATAGGCCCGCCCGCCCCGAGCCTGGACTGTGGGGCCCGTCCGCCCCGAGTCTGGACTGTGGGGCCCGTCCGCTCCAAGCGTGGACTGTGGGGCCCGTCTGCCCCGAGCGTGGACTGTGGGGCCAGAGCGTGAACTGTGGGGCCCGTTCGCTCCGAGCCAATACTGTGGGGCCCATCCGCCCCGAGTCTGGACTGTGGGGCCCATCCGCCCCGAGCCTGGACTGTGTGGCCCCCCGCCCCGGGTCTGAAATGTGGGGCCGGCTTCCCCGGGTTTAGCCCCGAGCCTCGACTGAGGGGCCCGCCCACCTTATGTCTAGACTGTGGCCGCCCCGTGTCGGGACTGTGGGGCTCGTCACCCCGTGTCTGGACTTTGGGGCAGCCTACCCCTGGTCTAGCCCTAGGTCTAGACTGTGGGGCATGTCCGCCCCGTGTCAGGACTGTGGGGCCCGTCCACCCCGTATCTGGACTGTGGGGCCGCCTGCCCCGGGCCGAGCCTCAGGTCTGGACTGTGGAGCCCGTCCGCCCCGAGCCTGGACTGTGGGGCCCGTTCGCCCCGAGCCAATACTGTGGGGCCCATCCGCCCCGAGCCTGGACTGTGGGGCCCATCCGCTCCGAGCCTGGACTGTGTGGCCCCCCGCCCCGGGTCTGAAATGTGGGGCCGGCTTCCCCGGGTTTAGCCCCGAGCCTGGACTGTGGGGCCCGCCCACACTATGTCTGGACTGTGGCCACCCCGTGTCCGGACTTTGGGGCAGCCTACCCCGGGTCTAGCCCCAGGTCTGGACTGTGGGGCATGTCCGCCCCGTGTCAGGACTGTGGGGCCCGTCCACCCTATGTCTAGAATGTGGGGCCGCCTGCCCCGGGTCTAGCCTCAGGTCTGGACTGTGGGGCCGCCTGCCCCGGGTCTAGCCCCAGGTCTTGACTATGGGTCATGCCCGCCCCGTATCCGGACTGTGGGGCCCGTCCACCCCGTGTCTAGAATGTGGGGCCGCCTGCCCCGGGTCTAGCCTCAGGTCTGGACTGTGGGGCCGCCAGCCCCGGGTTTAGCCCCAGGTCTTGACTATGGGGCATGCCCGCCCCGTATCTGGACTGTGGGGCCCGTCCACCCCGTGTCTGGACTGTGGGCCGCCTGCCCCGGGTCTAGCCCCAGGTCTGGACTGTGGGGCCACCTGCCCCGGGATTAGCCCTGTGTCCGGACTGTGGGGCCTGCTCGCCCTGTATCCTGACAGTGGGTCCCGCCCGCCCCGTGTCCTGACTGTGGGGCTCGCCCGCCCCGTGTCCAGACTGTGGGGCTCATCCGCACGGTGTCAGGACTTTGGGGCCGCCTGCCCCGGGACTAGCCCCGTGTCCGGACTGTGAGGCCCGTCCGCGTCCGCCCCGTGTCCGGACTGTGGGGCCCGTCCGCCCCGTGTCCGGACTGTGGGGCCCGTCCGCCCCGTGTCCGGACTGTGGGGCCCGTCCGCCCCGTATCCGGACTGTGGGGCCCGTCCGCCCCGTGTCCGGACTGTGGGGCCCGTCCGACCCGTGTCCGGACTGTGGGGCCCGTCCGCCCCGTGTCCGGACTGTGGGGCCCGTCCGCCCCGTGTCCAGACTGTGGGGCCCGTCCACCCCGTGTCCGGACTGTGGGGCCCGTCCACCCCGTGTCCGGACTGTGCGGCCCGTCCACCCCGTGTCCGGACTGTGGGGCCCGTCCACCCCGTGTATGGACTGTGGGGCCCGTCCACCCCGTGTCCGGACTGTGGGCCGCATGCTCCGGGTCTAGCCCCAGGTCTGGACTGTGGGGCATGCCTGCTCCGTGTCCGGTCTGTGGGGCCCGTCAACCCCGTGTCCGGACTGTGGGCCATCTGCCCCGGGTCTAGCCACAGGTCTGGACTGTGAAGCCGCCTGCCCCGGGATTAGCTCAGTGTCCGGACTGTGGGGCCCGCCTGCCCCGTGTCCTGACTGTGGAGCCCGCCCGCCCCTTGTCCTGACTGTGGGGCCCGCCCGCCCTATGTCCGTACTATGGCTGCCCCGTGTCCGGACTGTGGGGCCCGTCCACCCCGTGTCCGGACTGTGGGGCCGCCTGCCCCGGGACTAGCCCCGTGTACGGACTGTGGGGCGGGGCCCACCCGGGGCCCACCCGCCCCGGCCCACCCGGGGCCCACCCGCCCCGTGTCGCCGCCCCACCCGCCCCGTGTCGCCGCCCCACCCGCCCCGTGTCGTAACTATAGGCCCGCCCGCCCCGAGCCTGGACTGTGGGGCCCGTCCGCCCCGAGTCTGGACTGTGGGGCCCGTCCGCTCCAAGCGTGGACTGTGGGGCCCGTCTGCCCCGAGCGTGGACTGTGGGGCCAGAGCGTGAACTGTGGGGCCCGTTCGCTCCGAGCCAATACTGTGGGGCCCATCCGCCCCGAGTCTGGACTGTGGGGCCCATCCGCCCCGAGCCTGGACTGTGTGGCCCCCCGCCCCGGGTCTGAAATGTGGGGCCGGCTTCCCCGGGTTTAGCCCCGAGCCTCGACTGTGGGGCCCGCCCACCTTATGTCTGGACTGTGGCAGCCCCGTGTCGGGACTGTGGGGCTCGTCACCCCGTGTCTGGACTTTGGGGCAGCCTACCCCTGGTCTAGCCCTAGGTCTAGACTGTGGGGCATGTCCGCCCCGTGTCAGGACTGTGGGGCCCGTCCACCCCGTATCTGGACTGTGGGGCCGCCTGCCCCGGGCCGAGCCTCAGGTCTGGACTGTGGAGCTCGTCCGCCCCGAGCCTGGACTGTGGGGCCCGTTCGCCCCGAGCCAATACTGTGGGGCCCATCCGCCCCGAGCCTGGACTGTGGGGCCCATCCGCTCCGAGCCTGGACTGTGTGGCCCCCCGCCCCGGGTCTGAAATGTGGGGCCGGCTTCCCCGGGTTTAGCCCCGAGCCTCGACTGTGGGGCCCGCCCACCTTATGTCTGGACTGTGGCCGCCCCGTGTCGGGACTGTGGGGCTCGTCACCCCGTGTCTGGACTTTGGGGCAGCCTACCCCTGGTCTAGCCCTAGGTCTAGACTGTGGGGCATGTCCGCCCCGTGTCCGGACTGTGGGGCCCGTCCACCCCGTGTCCGGACTGTGGGGCCCGTCCACCCCGTGTCCGGACTGTGGGGCCCGTCCACCCCGTGTCCGGACTGTGGGGCCCGTCCACCCCGTGTCCGGACTGTGCGGCCCGTCCACCCCGTGTCCGGACTGTGGGGCCCGTCCACCCCGTGTATGGACTGTGGGGCCCGTCCACCCCGTGTCCGGACTGTGGGCCGCATGCTCCGGGTCTAGCCCCAGGTCTGGACTGTGGGGCATGCCTGCTCCGTGTCCGTTCTGTGGGGCCCGTCCACCCCGTGTCCGGACTGTGGGCCATCTGCCCCGGGTCTAGCCACAGGTCTGGACTGTGAAGCCGCCTGCCCCGGGATTAGCTCAGTGTCCGGACTGTGGGGCCCGCCTGCCCCGTGTCCTGACTGTGGAGCCCGCCCGCCCCTTGTCCTGACTGTGGGGCCCGCCCGCCCTATGTCCGTACTATGGCTGCCCCGTGTCCGGACTGTGGGGCCCGTCCACCCCGTGTCCGGACTGTGGGGCCGCCTGCCCCGGGACTAGCCCCGTGTACGGACCACCCGCCCCGGGCGGGGCCCACCCGGGGCCCACCCGCCCCGTGTCGTAACTATAGGCCCGCCCGCCCCGAGCCTGGACTGTGGGGCCCGTCTGCCCCGAGTCTGGACTGTGGGGCCCGTCCGCTCCAAGCGTGGACTGTGGGGCCCGTCTGCCCCGAGCGTGGACTGTGGGGCCAGAGCGTGAACTGTGGGGCCCGTTCGCTCCGAGCCAATACTGTGGGGCCCATCCGCCCCGAGTCTGGACTGTGGGGCCCATCCGCCCCGAGCCTGGACTGTGTGGCCCCCCGCCCCGGGTCTGAAATGTGGGGCCGGCTTCCCCGGGTTTAGCCCCGAGCCTCGACTGTGGGGCCCGCCCACCTTATGTCTGGACTGTGGCCGCCCCGTGTCGGGACTGTGGGGCTCGTCACCCCGTGTCTGGACTTTGGGGCAGCCTACCCCTGGTCTAGCCCTAGGTCTAGACTGTGGGGCATGTCCGCCCCATGTCAGGACTGTGGGGCCCGTCCACCCCGTATCTGGACTGTGGGGCCGCCTGCCCCGGGCCGAGCCTCAGGTCTGGACTGTGGAGCCCGTCCGCCCCGAGCCTGGACTGTGGGGCCCGTTCGCCCCGAGCCAATACTGTGGGGCCCATCCGCCCCGAGCCTGGACTGTGGGGCCCATCCGCTCCGAGCCTGGACTGTGTGGCCCCCCGCCCCGGGTCTGAAATGTGGGGCCGGCTTCCCCGGGTTTAGCCCCGAGCCTGGACTGTGGGGCCCGCCCACCCTATGTCTGGACTGTGGCCACCCCGTGTCCGGACTTTGGGGCAGCCTACCCCGGGTCTAGCCCCAGGTCTGGACTGTGGGGCATGTCCACCCCGTGTCAGGACTGTGGGGCCCGTCCACCCTATGTCTAGAATGTGGGGCCGCCTGCCCCGGGTCTAGCCTCAGGTCTGGACTGTGGGGCCGCCTGCCCCGGGTCTAGCCCCAGGTCTTGACTATGGGTCATGCCCGCCCCGTATCCGGACTGTGGGGCCCGTCCACCCCGTGTCTAGAATGTGGGGCCGCCTGCCCCGGGTCTAGCCTCAGGTCTGGACTGTGGGGCCGCCAGCCCCGGGTTTAGCCCCAGGTCTTGACTATGGGGCATGCCCGCCCCGTATCTGGACTGTGGGGCCCGTCCACCCCGTGTCTGGACTGTGGGCCGCCTGCCCCGGGTCTAGCCCCAGGTCTGGACTGTGAGGCCACCTGCCCCGGGATTAGCCCTGTGTCCGGACTGTGGGGCCTGCTCGCCCTGTATCCTGACAGTGGAGCCCGTCCGCCCAATGTCCTGACTGTGGGGCCCGCCCTGTGTCCTGACTGTGGGGCCCGTCCGCCCTGTGTCCTGACTGTGGGGCCCGCCCGCCCCGTGTCCTGACTGTGGGTCCCGCCCGCCCCGTGTCCTGACTGTGGGTCCCGCCCGCCCCGTGTCCTGACTGTGGGGCTCGCCCGCCCCGTGTCCAGACTGTGGGGCTCATCCGCACGGTGTCAGGACTTTGGGGCCGCCTGCCCCGGGACTAGCCCCGTGTCCGGACTGTGAGGCCCGTCCGCCCCGTGTCCGGACTGTGAGGCCCGTCCGCCCCGTGTCCGGACTGTGAGGCCCGTCCGCCCCGTGTCCGGACTGTGGGGCCCGTCCACCCCGTGTCCGGACTGTGGGGCCCGTCCACCCCGTGTCCGGACTGTGGTGCCCATCCACCCCGTGTCCGGACTGTGGGGCCCGTCCACCCCGTGTCCGGACTGTGGGCCGCCTGCCCCGGGTCTAGCCCCAGGTCTGGACTGTGGGGCCACCTGCCCCGGGATTAGCCCTGTGTCCGGACTGTGGGGCCTGCCCGCCCTGTATCCTGACTGTGGAGCCCGCCCGCCCAATGTCCTGACTGTGGGGCCCGTCCGCCCTGTGTCCTGACTGTGGGTCCCGCCCGCCCCGTGTCCTGACTGTGGGGCTCGCCCGCCCCGTGTCCAGACTGTGGGGCCCGTCCGCCCCGTGTCCTGACGGTGGGGCTCGCCCGCCCCGTGTCCTGACTGTGGGGCCGCCTGCATCGGGTCTAGCCCCAGGTCTGGACTGTGGGGCCCCCCGCCCGCCCCACGTCCGGACGGTGGGGCCGCCCGCCCCGAGTCTAGCCCCAGGTCTGGACTGTGGGGCCCCCCGCCAGCCCCGGGTACGGACTGTGGGGCCCCCCGCCCGCCTCGGGTACGGACTGTGGGGCCCCCCGCTCGCCCCGAGTCTGGACTGTGTGGCCGCCTGCCCAGGGTCTGGACTGTGGGGCATGTCCGCCCCATGTCAGGACTGTGGGGCCCGTCCACCCCGTGTCTGGACTGTGGGGCCGCCTGCCCCTGGTCTAGCCTCAGGTCTGGACTGTGGGGTCGCCTGCCCCGGGACTAGCCCCGTGTCCGGACTGTGGGGCCCGTCCGCCCCGAGCCTGGACTGTGGGGCCCGTCCGCCATATGTCCGGACTGTGGCTCCCCCCGTGTCCGGACTGTGGGGACCGTCCACCCCGTGTCCGGACTGTGGGCCGAGTGCTCCGGGTCTAGCCCCAGGTCTGGACTGTGGGGCATGCCTGCTCCGTGTCCGGACTGTGGGGCCCGTCCACCCCGTGTCCGGACTGTGGGCCGTCTGCCCCTGGTCTAGCCCCAGGTCTGGACTGTGAAGCCGCCTGCCCCGGGATTAGCTCAGTGTCCGGACTGTGGGGCCCGTCTGCCCCGTGTCCTGACTGTGGAGCCCGCCCGCCCCGTGTCCTGACTGTGGGGCCCGCCCGCCCTATGTCCGTACTATGGCCGCCCCGTGTCCGGACTGTGGGGCCCGTCCACCCCGTGTCCGGACTGTGGGGCCGCTTGCCCCGGGACTAGCCCCGTGTACGGACTGTGGGGCCCGCCCGCCCCGTGTCGTAACTATGGGCACGCCCGCCCCGAGCCTGGACTGTGGGGCCCGTCCGCCCCGAGTCTGGACTGTGGGGCCCGTCCGCTCCAAGCGTGGACTGTGGGGCCCGTCTGCCCCGAGCGTGGACTGTGGGGCCAGAGCGTGGACTGTGGGGCCCGTTCGCTCTGAGCCAATACTGTGGGGCCCATCTGCCCCGAGTCTGGACTGTGGGGCCCATCCGCCCCGAGCCTGGACTGTGTGACCCCCCGCCCCGGGTCTGAAATGTGGGGCCGGCTTCCCCGGGTTTAGCCCCGAGCCTGGACTGTGGGGCCCGCCCACCCTATGTCTGGACTGTGGCCGCCCCGTGTCCGGACTGTGGGGCTCGTCACCCTGTGTCTGGACTTTGGGGCAGCCTACCCCTGGTCTAGCCCTAGGTCTGGACTGTGGGGCATGTCCGCCCCGTGTCAGGACTGTGGGGCCCGTCCACCCCGTATCTGGACTGTGGGGCCGCCTGCCCCGGGCCGAGCCTCAGGTCTGGACTGTGGAGCCCGTCCGCCCCGAGCCTGGACTGTGGGGCCCGTTCGCCCCGAGCCAATACTGTGGGGCCCATCCGCCCCGAGCCTGGACTGTGAGGCCCATCCGCCCCGAGCCTGGACTGTGTGGCCCCCCGCCCCGGGTCTGAAATGTGGGGCCGGCTTCCCCGGGTTTAGCCTCGAGCCTGGACTGTGGGGCCCGCCCACCCTATGTCTGGACTGTGGCTGCCCCGTGTCCGGACTGTGGGGCTCGTACACCTCGTGTCCGGACTTTGGGGCAGCCTACCCCGGGTCTAGCCCCAGGTCTGGACTGTGGGGCATGTCCGCCCCGTGTCAGGACTGTGGGGCCCGTCCACCCTATGTCTAGAATGTGGGGCCGCCTGCCCCGGGTCTAGCCTCAGGTCTGGACTGTGGGGCCGCCTGCCCCGGGTCTAGCCCCAGGTCTTGACTATGGGTCATGCCCGCCCCGTATCCGGACTGTGGGGCCCGTCCACCCCGTGTCCTGACTGTGGGTCCCGCCCGCCCCGTGTCCTGACTGTGGGGCTCGCCCGCCCCGTGTCCAGACTGTGGGGCCCGTCCGCCCCGTGTCCTGACGGTGGGGCTCGCCCGCCCCGTGTCCTGACTGTGGGGCCGCCTGCATCGGGTCTAGCCCCAGGTCTGGACTGTGGGGCCCCCCGCCCGCCCCACGTCCGGACGGTGGGGCCGCCCGCCCCGAGTCTAGCCCCAGGTCTGGACTGTGGGGCCCCCCGCCAGCCCCGGGTACGGACTGTGGGGCCCCCCGCCCGCCCCGGGTACGGACTGTGGGGCCCCCCGCTCGCCCCGAGTCTGGACTGTGTGGCCGCCTGCCCAGGGTCTGGACTGTGGGGCATGTCCGCCCCATGTCAGGACTGTGGGGCCCGTCCACCCCGTGTCTGGACTGTGGGGCCGCCTGCCCCTGGTCTAGCCTCAGGTCTGGACTGTGGGGTCGCCTGCCCCGGGACTAGCCCCGTGTCCGGACTGTGGGGCCCGTCCGCCCCGAGCCTGGACTGTGGGGCCCGTCCGCCATATGTCCGGACTGTGGCTCCCCCCGTGTCCGGACTGTGGGGACCGTCCACCCCGTGTCCGGACTGTGGGCCGAGTGCTCCGGGTCTAGCCCCAGGTCTGGACTGTGGGGCATGCCTGCTCCGTGTCCGGACTGTGGGGCCCGTCCACCCCGTGTCCGGACTGTGGGCCGTCTGCCCCGGGTCTAGCCCCAGGTCTGGACTGTGAAGCCGCCTGCCCCGGGATTAGCTCAGTGTCCGGACTGTGGGGCCCGTCTGCCCCGTGTCCTGACTGTGGAGCCCGCCCGCCCCGTGTCCTGACTGTGGGGCCCGCCCGCCCTATGTCCGTACTATGGCCGCCCCGTGTCCGGACTGTGGGGCCCGTCCACCCCGTGTCCGGACTGTGGGGCCGCTTGCCCCGGGACTAGCCCCGTGTACGGACTGTGGGCCCGCCCGCCCCGTGTCGTAACTATGGGCACGCCCGCCCCGAGCCTGGACTGTGGGGCCCGTCCGCCCCGAGTCTGGACTGTGGGGCCCGTCCGCTCCAAGCGTGGACTGTGGGGCCCGTCTGCCCCGAGCGTGGACTGTGGGGCCAGAGCGTGGACTGTGGGGCCCGTTCGCTCTGAGCCAATACTGTGGGGCCCATCTGCCCCGAGTCTGGACTGTGGGGCCCATCCGCCCCGAGCCTGGACTGTGTGACCCCCCGCCCCGGGTCTGAAATGTGGGGCCGGCTTCCCCGGGTTTAGCCCCGAGCCTGGACTGTGGGGCCCGCCCACCCTATGTCTGGACTGTGGCCGCCCCGTGTCCGGACTGTGGGGCTCGTCACCCTGTGTCTGGACTTTGGGGCAGCCTACCCCTGGTCTAGCCCTAGGTCTGGACTGTGGGGCATGTCCTCCCCGTGTCAGGACTGTGGGGCCCGTCCACCCCGTATCTGGACTGTGGGGCCGCCTGCCCCGGGCCGAGCCTCAGGTCTGGACTGTGGAGCCCGTCCGCCCCGAGCCTGGACTGTGGGGCCCGTTCGCCCCGAGCCAATACTGTGGGGCCCATCCGCCCCGAGCCTGGACTGTGAGGCCCATCCGCCCCGAGCCTGGACTGTGTGGCCCCCCGCCCCGGGTCTGAAATGTGGGGCCGGCTTCCCCGGGTTTAGCCTCGAGCCTGGACTGTGGGGCCCGCCCACCCTATGTCTGGACTGTGGCTGCCCCGTGTCCGGACTGTGGGGCTCGTACACCTCGTGTCCGGACTTTGGGGCAGCCTACCCCGGGTCTAGCCCCAGGTCTGGACTGTGGGGCATGTCCGCCCCGTGTCAGGACTGTGGGGCCCGTCCACCCTATGTCTAGAATGTGGGGCCGCCTGCCCCGGGTCTAGCCTCAGGTCTGGACTGTGGGGCCGCCTGCCCCGGGTCTAGCCCCAGGTCTTGACTATGGGTCATGCCCGCCCCGTATCCGGACTGTGGGGCCCGTCCACCCCGTGTCTAGAATGTGGGGCCGCCTGCCACGGGTCTAGCCTCAGGTCTGGACTGTGGGGCCGCCAGCCCTGGGTTTAGCCCCAGGTCTTGACTATGGGGCATGCCCACACCGTATCTGGACTGTGGGGCCCGTCCACCCCGTGTCTGGACTGTGGGCTGCCTGCCCCGGGTCTAGCCCCAGGTCTGGACTGTGGGGCCACCTGCCCCGGGATTAGCCCTGTGTCCGGACTGTGGGGCCTGCTCGCCCTGTATCCTGACTGTGGAGACCGCCCGCCCAATGTCCTGACTGTGGGGCCCGCCCGCCCCGTGTCCGGACTGTGGGTCCCGCCCGCCCCGTGTCCGGACTGTGGGGCCCGCCCGCCCCGTGTCCGGACTGTGGAGCCCGCCCGCCCCGTGTCCGGACTGTGGGGCCCGTCCGCCCCGTGTCCGGACTGTGGGGCCCGTCCGCCCCGTGTCCGGACTGTGGGGCCCGTCCGCCCCGTGTCCGGACTGTGGGGCCCGTCCGCCCCGCGTCCGGACTGTGGGGCCCGTCCGCCCCGCGTCCGGACTGTGGGGCCCGACCGCCCCGCGTCCGGACTGTGGGGCCCGTCCGCCCCGCGTCCGGACTGTGGGGCCCGTCCGCCCCGCGTCCGGACTGTGGGGCCCGTCCGCCCCGCGTCCGGACTGTGGGGCCCGTCCGCCCCGCGTCCGGACTGTGGGGCCCGTCCGCCCCGTGTCCGGACTGTGGGGCCCGTCCGCCCCGTGTCCGGACTGTGGGGCCCGTCTCCCCGTGTCCGGACTGTGGGGCCCGTCCACCCCGTGTCCGGACTGTGGGGCCCGTCCACCCCGTGTCCGGACTGTGGGGCCCGTCCACCCCGTGTCCGGACTGTGGGGCCCGTCCACCCCGTGTCCGGACTGTGGGGCCCGTCCACCCCGTGTCCGGACTGTGGGGCAGCCAACCCCGGGTCTAACCCCAGGTCTGGACTGTGGGGCATGTCCGCCCCGTGTCAGGACTGTGGGGCCCGTCCACCCTGTGTCTAGAATGTGGGGCCGCCTGCCCCGGGTCTAGCCTCAGGTCTGGACTGTGGGGCCGCCTGCCCCGGGTCTAGCCCCAGGTCTTGACTATGGGTCATGCCCGCCCCGTATCCGGACTGTGGGGCCCGTCCACCCCGTGTCTAGAATGTGGGGCCGCCTGCCCCGGGTCTAGCCTGAGGTCTGGACTGTGGGGCCGCCAGCCCCGGGTTTAGCCCCAGGTTTTGACTATGGGGCATGCCCGCCCCGTATCTGGACTGTGGGGCCCGTCCACCCCGTGTCCGGACTGTGGGGCCCGTCCACCCCGTGTCCGGACTGTGGGGCAGCCTACCCCGGGTCTAACCCCAGGTCTGGACTGTGGGGCATGTCCGCCCCGTGTCAGGACTGTGGGGCCCGTCCACCCTGTGTCTAGAATGTGGGGCCGCCTGCCCCGGGTCTAGCCCCAGGTCTTGACTATGGGTCATGCCCGCCCCGTATCCGGACTGTGGGGCCCGTGCACCCCGTGTCTAGAATGTGGGGCCGCCTGCCCCGGGTCTAGCCTGAGGTCTGGACTGTGGGGCCGCCAGCCCCGGGTTTAGCCCCAGGTCTTGACTATGGGGCATGCCCGCCCCGTATCTGGACTGTGGGGCCCGTCCACCCCGTGTCTGGACTGTGGGCCGCCTGCCCCGGGTCTAGCCCCAGGTCTGGACTGTGGGGCCACCTGCTCCGGGATTAGCCCTGTGTCCGGACTGTGGGGCCCGTCTGCCCCGTGTCCGGACTGTGGGGCCCGTCTGCCCCGTGTCCGGACTGTGGGGCCCGTCCGCCCCGTGTCCGGACTGTGGGGCCCGTCCGCCCCGTGTCCGGACTGTGGGGCCCGTCCGCCCCCTGTCCGGACTGTGGGGCCCGTCCGCCCCCTGTCCGGACTGTGGGGCCCGTCCGCCCCCTGTCCGGACTGTGGGGCCCGTCCACCCAGTGTCCGGACTGTGGGGCAGCCTACCCCGGGTCTTGCCCCAGGTCTGGACTGTGGGGCATGTCCGCCCCGTGTCAGGACTGAGGGGCCCGTCTACCCTGTGTCTAGAATGTGGGGCCGCCTGCCCCGGGTCTAGCCTCAGGTCTGGACTGTGGGGCCGCCTGCCCCGGGTCTAGCCCCAGGTCTTGACTATGGGTCATGCCCGCCCCGTATCCGGACTGTGGGGCCCGTCCACCCCGTGTCTAGAATGTGGGGCCGCCTGCCCCGGGTCTAGCCTGAGGTCTGGACTGTGGGGCCGCCAGCCCCGGGTTTAGCCCCAGGTCTTGACTATGGGGCATGCCCGCCCCGTATCTGGACTGTGGGGCCCGTCCACCCCGTGTCTGGACTGTGGGCCGCCTGCCCCGGGTCTAGCCTCAGGTCTGGACTGTGGGGCCACCTGCCCCGGGATTAGCCCTGTGTCCTGACTGTGGGGCCTGCTCGCCCTGTATCCTGACTGTGGAGCCCGCCCGCCCAATGTCCTGACTGTGGGGCCCGCCCCGTGTCCTGACTGTGGGTCCCGCCCGCCCCGTGTCGTGACTGTGGGTCCCGCCCGCTCCGTGTCCTGACTGTGGGGCTCGCCCGCCCCGTGTCCGGACTGTGGGGCCCGTCCGCCCCGTGTCCGGACTGTGGGGCCCGTCCGCCCCCTGTCCGGACTGTGGGGCCCGTCCGCCCCCTGTCCGGACTGTGGGGCCCGTCCGCCCCCTGTCCGGACTGTGGGGCCCGTCCGCCCCCTGTCCGGACTGTGGGGCCCGTCCGCCCCCTGTCCGGACTGTGGGGCCCGTCCGCCCCCTGTCCGGACTGTGGGGCCCGTCCGCCCCCTGTCCGGACTGTGGGGCCCGTCCGCCCCCTGTCCGGACTGTGGGGACCGTCCGCCCCGTGTCCGGACTGTGGGGCAGCCTACCCCGGGTCTTGCCCCAGGTCTGGACTGTGGGGCATGTCCGCCCCGTGTCAGGACTGTGGGGCCCGTCTACCCTGTGTCTAGAATGTGGGGCCGCCTGCCCCGGGTCTAGCCTCAGGTCTGGACTGTGGGGCCGCCTGCCCCGGGTCTAGCCCCAGGTCTTGACTATGGGTCATGCCCGCCCCGTATCCGGACTGTGGGGCCCGTCCACCCCGTGTCTAGAATGTGGGGCCGCCTGCCCCGGGTCTAGCCTGAGGTCTGGACTGTGGGGCCGCCAGCCCCGGGTTTAGCCCCAGGTCTTGACTATGGGGCATGCCCGCCCCGTATCTGGACTGTGGGGCCCGTCCACCCCGTGTCTGGACTGTGGGCCGCCTGCCCCGGGTCTAGCCCCAGGTCTGGACTGTGGGGCCACCTGCCCCGGGATTAGCCCTGTGTCCTGACTGTGGGGCCTGCTCGCCCTGTATCCTGACTGTGGAGCCCGCCCGCCCAATGTCCTGACTGTGGGGCCCGCCCCGTGTCCTGACTGTGGGTCCCGCCCGCCCCGTGTCCTGACTGTGGGTCCCGCCCGCCCCGTGTCCGGACTGTGGGGCCCGCCCACCCCGTGTCCAGACTGTGGGGCCCGTCCACCCCGTGTCCAGACTGTGGGGCCCGTCCACCCCGTGTCCGGACTGTGGGGCCCGTCCACCCCGTGTCCGGACTGTGGGGCCCGTCCACCCAGTGTCCGGACTGTGGGGCAGCCTACCCCGGGTCTAACCCCAGGTCTGGACTGTGGGGCATGTCCGCCCCGTGTCAGGACTGTGGGGCCCGTCCACCCTGTGTCTAGAATGTGGGGCCGCCTGCCCCGGGTCTAGCCTCAGGTCTGGACTGTGGGGCCGCCTGCCCCGGGTCAAGCCCCAGGTCTTGACTATGGGTCAAGCCCGCCCCGTATCCGGACTGTGGGGCCCGTCCACCCCGTGTCTAGAATGTGGGGCCGCCTGCCCCGGGTCTAGCCTGAGGTCTGGACTGTGGGGCCGCCAGCCCCTGGTTTAGCCCCAGGTCTTGACTATGGGGCATGCCCGCCCCGTGTCTGGACTGTGGGGCCCGTCCACCCCCTGTCTGGACTGTGTGCCGCCTGCCCCGGGTCTAGCCCCAGGTCTGGACTGTGGGGCCACCTGCCCCGGGATTAGCCCTGTGTCCGGACTGTGGGGCCCGTCCGCCCCGTGTCCGGACTGTGGGGCCCGTCCGCCCCGTGTCCGGACTGTGGGGCCCGTCTGCCCCGTGTCCGGACTGTGGGGCCCGTCCGCCCCGTGTCCGGACTGTGGGGCCCGTCCGCCCCGTGTCCGGACTGTGGGGCCCGTCCGCCCCGTGTCCGGACTGTGGGGCCCGTCCGCCCCGTGTCCGGACTGTGGGGCCCGTCCGCCCCGTGTCCGGACTGTGGGGCCCGTCCGCCCCGTGTCCGGACTGTGGGGCCCGTCCGCCCCGTGTCCGGACTGTGGGGCCCGTCCGCCCCGTGTCCGGACTGTGGGGCCCGTCCGCCCCGTGTCCGGACTGTGGGGCCCGTCCGCTCCGTGTCCGGACTGTGGGGCAGCCTACCCCGGGTCTAGCCCCAGGTCTGGACTGTGGGGCATGTCCGCCCCGTGTCAGGACTGTGGGGCCCGTCCACCCTGTGTCTAGAATGTGGGGCCGCCTGCCCCGGGTCTAGCCTCAGGTCTGGACTGTGGGGCCGCCTGCCCCGGGTCTAGCCCCAGGTCTTGACTATGGGTCATGCCCGCCCCGTATCCGGACTGTGGGGCCCGTCCACCCCGTGTCTAGAATGTGGGGCCGCCTGCCCCGGGTCTAGCCTGAGGTCTGGACTGTGGGGCCGCCAGCCCCGGGTTTAGCCCCAGGTCTTGACTATGGGGCATGCCCGCCCCGTATCTGGACTGTGGGGCCCGTCCACCCCGTGTCTGGACTGTGGGCCGCCTGCCCCGGGTCTAGCCCCAGGTCTGGACTGTGGGGCCACCTGCCCCGGGATTAGCCCTGTGTCCGGACTGTGGGGCCTGCCCGCCCTGTATCCTGACTGTGGAGCCCGCCCGCCCAATGTCCGGACTGTGGGGCCCGTCCGCCCTGTGTCCGGACTGTGGGGCCCGTCCACCCCGTGTCCGGACTGTGGGGCCCGTTCACCCCGTGTCCGGACTGTGGGGCCCGTCCACCCCGTATCCGGACTGTGGGGCCCGTCCACCCCGTGTCCGGACTGTGGGGCCCGTCCACCCCGTGTCCGGACTGTGGGGCCCGTCCACCCCGTGTCCGGACTGTGGGGCCCGTCCACCCCGTGTCCGGACTGTGGGGCCCGTCCACCCCGTGTCCCGACTGTGGGGCCCGTCCACCCCGTGTCCGGACTGTGGGGCCCGTCCACCCCGTGTCTGGACTGTGGGGCCGCCTGCCCCTGGTCTAGCCTCAGGTCTGGACTGTGGGGCCGCCTGCCCATGGACTAGCCCCGCGTCCAGCCTGTGGGGCCCGTCCGCCCCAAGCCTGGACTGTGGGGTCCGTCCGCCATATGTCCGGACTGTGGCTTCCCCCGTGTCCGGACTGTGGGGACCGTCCACCCCGTGTCCGGACTGTGGGCCGTCTGACCCGGGTCTAGCCCCAGGTCTGGACTGTGGGGCCGCCTGCCCCGGGATTAGCCCCGTGTCCAGACTGTGGGGCCCGTCCACCCCGTGTCCAGACTGTGGGGCCCGTCCCCCCGTGTCCGGACTGTGGGGCCTGTCCACCCCGTGTCCGGACTGTGGGGCCCGTCCACCCCGTGTCCGGACTGTGGGGCCCGTCCACCCCGTGTCCGGACTGTGGGGCCCGTCCACCCCGTGTCCGGACTGTGGGGCCCGTCCACCCCATGTCCAGACTGTGGGGCCCGTCCACCCCGTGTCCGGACTGTGGGGCAGCCTACCCCGGGTCTAACCCCAGGTCTGGACTGTGGGGCATGTCCGCCCCGTGTCAGGACTGTGGGGCCCGTCCACCCTGTGTCTAGAATGTGGGGCCGCCTGCCCCGGGTCTAGCCTCAGGTCTGGACTGTGGGGCCGCCTGCCCCGGGTCTAGCCCCAGGTCTTGACTATGGGTCAAGCCCGCCCCGTATCCGGACTGTGGGGCCCGTCCACCCCGTGTCTAGAATGTGGGGCCGCCTGCCCCGGGTCTAGCCTGAGGTCTGGACTGTGGGGCCGCCAGCCCCAGGTTTAGCCCCAGGTCTTGACTATGGGGCATGCCCGCCCCGTATCTGGACTGTGGGGCCCGTCCACCCCCTGTCTGGACTGTGGGCCGCCTGCCCCGGGTCTAGCCCCAGGTCTGGACTGTGGGGCCACCTGCCCCGGGATTAGCCCTGTGTCCGGACTGTGGGGCCCGTCCGCCCCGTGTCCGGACTGTGGGGCCCGTCCGCCCCGTGTCCGGACTGTGGGGCCCGTCCGCCCCGTGTCCGGACTGTGGGGCCCGTCCGCCCCGTGTCCGGACTGTGGGGCCCGTCCCCCCCGTGTCCGGACTGTGGGGCCCGTCCACCCCGTGTCCGGACTGTGGGGCCCGTCCACCCCGTGTCCGGACTGTGGGGCAGCCTACCCCCGGTCTTGCCCCAGGTCTGGACTGTGGGGCATGTCCGCCCCGTGTCAGGACTGTGGGGCCCGTCCACCCTGTGTCTAGAATGTGGGGCCGCCTGCCCCGGGTCTAGCCTCAGGTCTGGACTATGGGGCCGCCTGCCCCGGGTCTAGCCCCAGGTCTTGACTATGGGTCATGCCCGCCCCGTATCCGGACTGTGGGGCCCGTCCACCCCGTGTCTAGAATGTGGGGCCGCCTGCCCCGGGTCTAGCCTGAGGTCTGGACTGTGGGGCCGCCAGCCCCGGGTTTAGCCCCAGGTCTTGACTATGGGGCATGCCCGCCCCGTATCTGGACTGTGGGGCCCGTCCACCCCGTGTCTGGACTGTGGGCCGCCTGCCCCGGGTCTAGCCCCAGGTCTGGACTGTGGGGCCACCTGCCCCGGGATTAGCCCTGTGTCCAGACTGTGGGGCCTGCCCGCCCTGTATCCTGACTGTGGAGCCCGCCCGCCCAATGTCCTGACTGTGGGGCCCGCCCTGTGTCCTGACTGTGGGGCCCGTCCGCCCTGTGTCCGGACTGTGGGGCCCGTCCACCCCGTATCCGGACTGTGGGGCCCGTCCACCCCGTATCCGGACTGTGGGGCCCGTCCACCCCGTGTCCGGACTGTGGGGCCCGTCCACCCCGTGTCCGGACTGTGGGTCGCCTGCCCCGGGTCTAGCCCCAGGTTTGGACTGTGGGGCATGTCCGCCCCATGTCAGGTCTGTGAGGCCCGTCCACCCCGTGTCTAGAACATGGGACCGCCTGCCCCGGGTCTAGCCTCAGGTCTGGACTGTGGGGCCGCCTGCCCCGGGTCTAGCCCCAGGTCTGGACTATGGGGCATGCCCGCCCCGTGTCCGGACTGTGGGGCCCGTCCACCCCGTGTCTGGACTGTGGGCCGCCTGCCCCGGGTTTAGCCCCAGGTCTGGACTGTGGGGCCCGCCCGCCCCGTGTCGTGACTGTGGAGCCCGTCCGCCCCGTGTCCTGACTGTGGGGCCCGCCCGCCCCGTGTCCTGACTGTGG
Source organism: Phyllobates terribilis (assembly GCF_046119375.1). Taxonomy (NCBI): domain Eukaryota; kingdom Metazoa; phylum Chordata; class Amphibia; order Anura; family Dendrobatidae; genus Phyllobates; species Phyllobates terribilis. The sequence goes on along the minus strand of NW_027366710.1, from coordinate 4,287 downwards.
GGCCCGCCCGCCCCGTGTCCTGACTGTGGGGCCCGCCCGCCCCGTGTCCTGACTGTGGGGCCCGCCCGCCCCGTGTCCTGACTGTGGGGCCCGCCCGCCCCGTGTCCTGACTGTGGGGCTCGCCCGCCCCGTGTCCAGACTGTGGGGCTCATCCGCCCCGTGTCTAGACTTTGGGGCCGCCTGCCCCGGGTCTAGCCCCGTTTCCGGTCTGTGGGGCACGCCCGCCCCAAGCTTGGACTGTGGGGCCCGTCCGTCCCAGGTCTAGCCCCGAGCCTGGACTGTGGGGCCCGGCCGCCCTATATCCGGACTACGGCCGCCCAGTGTCCGGACTATGGGCCCGTCCGCCCCGTGTCCGGACTGTGGGCCAACCTGCATCGGGTCTAGCCCCAGGTCTGGACTGTGGGGGCCCCCCACCCGCCCCAGGTCCGGACGGTGGGGCCGCCCACCCCGAGTCTAGCCCCAGGTCTGGACTGTTGGGGCCCCCCGCCAGCCCCGGGTATGGACTGTGGGGCCCCCCGCCCACCCCGGGTACGGACTGTGGGGCCCCCCATTCGCCCCGAGTCTGGACTGTGGGGAAGCCTGCCCCGGGTCTGGACTGTGGGGCATGTCCGCCCCATGTCAGGACTGTGGGGCCCGTCCACCCCGTGTCTGGACTGTGGGGCTGCCTGCCCCTGGTCTAGCCTCAGGTCTGGACTGTGGGGCCGCCTGACCTGGGACTAGCCCCGTGTCCGGACTGTGGGGCCCGTCCGCCCCGAGCCTGGACTGTGGGGCCCGTCCGCCCCGAGCCTGGACTGTGGGGCCCGTCCGCCATATGTCCGGACTGTGGGGCCCGTCCGCCCCGAGCCTGGACTGTGGGGCCCGTCCGCCATATGTCCGGACTGTGGGGCCCGTCCGCCCCGTGTCCGGACTGTGGGGCCCGTCCGCCCCGTGTCCGGACTGTGGGGCCCGTCCGCCCCGTGTCCGGACTGTGGGGCCCGTCCCCCCCGTGTCCGGACTGTGGGGCCCGTCCACCCCGTGTCCGGACTGTGGGGCCCGTCCACCCCGTGTCCGGACTGTGGGGCAGCCTACCCCGGGTCTAGCCCCAGGTCTGGACTGTGGGGCATGTCCGCCCCGTGTCAGGACTGTGGGGCCCGTCCACCCTGTGTCTAGAATGTGGGGCCGCCTGCCCCGGGTCTAGCCTCAGGTCTGGACTGTGGGGCCGCCTGCCCCGGGTCTAGCCCCAGGTCTTGACTATGGGTCACGCCCGCCCCGTATCCAGACTGTGGGGCCCGTCCACCCCGTGTCTAGAATGTGGGGCCGCCTGCCCCGGGTCTAGCCTGAGGTCTGGACTGTGGTGCCGCCAGCCCCAGGTTTAGCCCCAGGTCTTGACTATGGGGCATGCCCGCCCCGTATCTGGACTGTGGGGCCCGTCCACCCCCTGTCTGGACTGTGGGCCGCCTGCCCCGGGTCTAGCCCCAGGTCTGGACTGTGGGGCCACCTGCCCTGGGATTAGCCCTGTGTCCGGACTGTGGGGCCCGTCCGCCCCGTGTCCGGACTGTGGGGCCCGTCCGCCCCGTGTCCGGACTGTGGGGCCCGTCCGCCCCGTGTCCGGACTGTGGGGCCCGTCCGCCCCGTGTCCGGACTGTGGGGCCCGTCCCCCCCGTGTCCGGACTGTGGGGCCCGTCCACCCCGTGTCCGGACTGTGGGGCCCGTCCACCCCGTGTCCGGACTGTGGGGCAGCCTACCCCGGGTCTTGCCCCAGGTCTGGACTGTGGGGCATGTCCGCCCCGTGTCAGGACTGTGGGGCCCGTCCACCCTGTGTCTAGAATGTGGGGCCGCCTGCCCCGGGTCTAGCCTCAGGTCTGGACTATGGGGCCGCCTGCCCCGGGTCTAGCCCCAGGTCTTGACTATGGGTCATGCCCGCCCCGTATCCGGACTGTGGGGCCCGTCCACCCCGTGTCTAGAATGTGGGGCCGCCTGCCCCGGGTCTAGCCTGAGGTCTGGACTGTGGGGCCGCCAGCCCCGGGTTTAGCCCCAGGTCTTGACTATGGGGCATGCCCGCCCCGTATCTGGACTGTGGGGCCCGTCCACCCCGTGTCTGGACTGTGGGCCGCCTGCCCCGGGTCTAGCCCCAGGTCTGGACTGTGGGGCCACCTGCCCCGGGATTAGCCCTGTGTCCAGACTGTGGGGCCTGCCCGCCCTGTATCCTGACTGTGGAGCCCGCCCGCCCAATGTCCTGACTGTGGGGCCCGCCCTGTGTCCTGACTGTGGGGCCCGTCCGCCCTGTGTCCGGACTGTGGGGCCCGTCCACCCGGTATCCGGACTGTGGGGCCCGTCCACCCCGTATCCGGACTGTGGGGCCCGTCCACCCCGTGTCCGGACTGTGGGGCCCGTCCACCCCGTGTCCGGACTGTGGGTCGCCTGCCCCGGGTCTAGCCCCAGGTTTGGACTGTGGGGCATGTCCGCCCCATGTCAGGTCTGTGAGGCCCGTCCACCCCATGTCTAGAACATGGGACCGCCTGCCCCGGGTCTAGCCTCAGGTCTGGACTGTGGGGCCGCCTGCCCCGGGTCTAGCCCCAGGTCTGGACTATGGGGCATGCCCGCCCCGTGTCCGGACTGTGGGGCCCGTCCACCCCGTGTCTGGACTGTGGGCCGCCTGCCCCGGGTTTAGCCCCAGGTCTGGACTGTGGGGCCCGCCCGCCCCGTGTCGTGACTGTGGAGCCCGTCCGCCCCGTGTCCTGACTGTGGAGCCCGCCCGCCCCGTGTCCTGACTGTGGGGCCCGCCCGCCCCGTGTCCTGACTGTGGGGCCCGCCCGCCCCGTGTCCTGACTGTGGAGCCCGCCCGCCCAATGTCCTGACTGTGGGGCCCGTCCGCCCCGTGTCCGGACTGTGGGGCCCGTCCACCCCGTGTCCGGACTGTGGGGCCCGTCCACCCCGTGTCCGGACTGTGGGGCCCGTCCACCCCGTGTCCGGACTGTGGGGCCCGTCCACCCCGTGTCCGGACTGTGGGGCCCGTCCACCCCGTGTCCGGACTGTGGGGCCCGTCCACCCCGTGTCCGGACTGTGGGGCCCGTCCACCCCGTGTCCGGACTGTGGGGCCCGTCCACCCCGTGTCCGGACTGTGGGTCGCCTGCCCCGGGTCTAGCCCTAGGTTTGGACTGTGGGGCATGTCCGCCCCATGTCAGGTCTGTGAGGCCCGTCCACCCCGTGTCTAGAACATGGGACCGCCTGCCCCGGGTCTAGCCTCAGGTCTGGACTGTGGGGCCGCCTGCCCCGGGTCTAGCCCCAGGTCTGGACTATGGGGCATGCCCGCCCCGTGTCCGGACTGTGGGGCCCGTCCACCCCGTGTCTGGACTGTGGGCCGCCTGCCCCGGGTCTAGCCCCAGGTCTGGACTGTGGGGCCCGCCCGCCCCGTGTCGTGACTGTGGAGCCCGTCCGCCCCGTGTCCTGACTGTGGAGCCCGCCCGCCCCGTGTCCTGACTGTGGGGCCCGCCCGCCCCGTGTCCTGACTGTGGGGCCCGCCCGCCCCGTGTCCTGACTGTGGGGCCCGCCCGCCCCGTGTCCTGACTGTGGGGCCCGCCCGCCCCGTGTCCTGACTGTGGGGCCCGCCCGCCCCGTGTCCTGACTGTGGGGCCCGCCCGCCCCGTGTCCTGACTGTGGGGCTCGCCCGCCCCGTGTCCAGACTGTGGGGCTCATCCGCCCCGTGTCTAGACTTTGGGGCCGCCTGCCCCGGGTCTAGCCCCTTTTCCGGTCTGTGGGGCACGCCCGCCCCAAGCTTGGACTGTGGGGCCCGTCCATCCCAGGTCTAGCCCCGAGCCTGGACTGTGGGGCCCGGCCGCCCTATATCCGGACTACGGCCGCCCAGTGTCCGGACTATGGGCCCGTCCGCCCCGTGTCCGGACTGTGGGGCAACCTGCATCGGGTCTAGCCCCAGGTCTGGACTGTGGGGGCCCCCCACCCGCCCCAGGTCCGGACGGTGGGGCCGCCCACCCCGAGTCTAGCCCCAGGTCTTGACTGTTGGGGCCCCCCGCCAGCCCCGGGTACGGACTTTGGGGCCCCCCGCCCACCCCGGGTACGGACTGTGGGGCCCCCCATTCGCCCCGAGTCTGGACTGTGGGGAAGCCTGCCCCGGGTCTGGACTGTGGGGCATGTCCGCCCCATGTCAGGACTGTGGGGCCCGTCCACCCCGTGTCTGGACTGTGGGGCCGCCTGCCCCTGGTCTAGCCTCAGGTCTGGACTGTGGGGCCGCCTGCCCTGGGACTAGCCCCGTGTCCGGACTGTGGGGCCCGTCCGCCCCGAGCCTGGACT